>NW_005876066.1:5333-10825 GCF_000147115.1 Myotis lucifugus | reverse complement strand
CCCGCAACCAAGGTACATGGCCCTGACTGGAATCGAACCCGGGACTCTTCAGTCCCCAGGCCGATGCTCTATCCAGTGAGCCAAACCGGCTAGGGCCAGTGCTGTGGACTTTTGTTTGAGTTCCCCTATGTGTCCACATGGCCTCCTCTGTCCTCTTAGGCCCTGCCCATCCCACTCTTCCCTGCTCTTGAGCTTCTTGCAAGACATGAAACAAAACAAGAACCCTAGGAAGGTTAAGCAGAAATGTCCCATAGCTTGTATTTTATAAATCCAGGGCCAAATTATTGGCTCTTTCTGCAGATAAAGCACCAAAAGCAAATGGAATATTCAGATATTTATTTATACCCTTTATTAATTTAGTCAACAAATATTTGTTAAGTGACAATATGTTCCAAATACTGGATTAGGCAACTAATGAATGAGTGTTGACACAACATAGAGCAATCTCGCTCCTAATTGAGTTTTTGTTCTAGCAGGGAGATGAAAAAAAAAATCAAACAAGTAAAATAATTGCATACTGTTGTTTGTGTGTGTGATGAAGAAAATAAACAGGATGGAGGTTTGATTGTGAATGAAACAGGGAAGCTTTTTCTAAACGGGCGAGAGGGGGCAAGGATGTGCTGAGAAGATGGTATTCAAACAAGATTTGAAGAATGAGAAACACGCAGATGTGAAGAACTGGGAGAAAGAAGTTCCCGAGAAGGGGTCCAAAAAGCACCATTTTTTTTGGTAGTGAGGGCACGTGTAACTCCCGGTCGGTCGAACTCCCGTCCGTAGGGGCAATTTGCATATTAGCCTTTTATTATATAGGATGTTTTATTGGCACTTACAATGTCTTATTAAATCTCACATACACTTTCTGACAGAGTTGCATTCGCATTGCCTGGGCTTGACTCTTGGCTTTGATACTTCATCACTATATGACTTTGGGGGGAAGAAGCTTATTTTATCTGTGTCTTGCTTTTTCCATTTGTAAAATGCCATCTGATTTCAGTACCTGTGAACTTAACCACTTGTACATTACCTTCTACTAATATAAGATGGTATCTGATTAGATAGGAATAATGTATTTAGTTATTTTTTAAGTTGAACATTTTATAATTTATGATGTTCTGAGAGCATGATAGTTTTCAATTGCTCTTTCAACAGGAAGATATGAGAATCACTGATCTAGTGTCTTTTGTGGAAACAGCTTCCTCAAATCCAGGACGTGGGTCACTGAGAAGCAGCGAACCTTTACCCAGAGATATCCATACTTTTAAAGCCTTGTAATTACTGTCCTGAATTTACTGTGCATTAGCTGGACCCACCAAATACCTATTTTCACTTCTCAGCATTTTAAATGGAATGGAAGGTATGTTCATTGGTCGGTCATGCCAATTTCAAGCCTATAGCAAAACAATCGATTGTGAAGTGCTAAACCCAATTATATAAACCAGAATGCAATTAAAAAAAAATTTTTTTTAGTTGAGATACATCTGTGCAATTTAAATAACCAGACCATGGTGTTTTAATGGTGATTTGGCTTACCCAATGGCCAAGTCAATGAACTGCAAAAATGGACTATTATGGCTCATGAAACCAAGTCGACCCTGAGTATAAATAGATAATTTCTCTTTTTGGAGCTAGAGTAAAAGCAAATATTCTTCAAATATGGGGAAGCCAAATAAAAGACATTGAATGTATTTTTAAAGATTATTTTTATATTCATATAGGGTTTGTGCTGTTCTGCACAGCATATGTTTTATTAATTCATTTGGCCCATCTGGATAATCTAATGAAAGAATGGTAACTAACATTTATTGAGCTCCTGTGTTGTGCCAGGTACTTACTATGTGAAGTGATTCTAACTGTAAATTGAAACAAAACTTAATCTTCACAGCCATTCTCTGAGTTAGTGGCTTTCTCTTTCATGGAGGAGGAAACAGCCTCAGGAAGGCTGTTTAGTGTTTGCAAGTTGTCACAGGCATTAAATCCAGGAGTCAAATTAGAGCTTAGCATTCTTCATTATATTTAACTACCTTCACTCCCCAAAAGAGGTTTTTTTCAAGACTAAGAATCACTAATTAGACCACTGCACAGATCGAACTAAAATATTTATTTTCAGATTTGATCTCTAGAGCATCTCTTCTGTAAGAAACACCACTTAAAAAACAGTGGTTTTTCTGAATAAATGAAGCTGTTTGCTTCTTGCATTGTTCCCCAAAGATCTGCATTTAGCCATTTTCTCATTCCAATCTGCAGACTCTTTCTGGGTATTCTTGACTACTGGCTTTGCTTTCAGTTATCGTCAGTAAGCTGCCCATTTTTGAATCATCATTTCGTGCCAAGATCTCTCTAAGGTTCTGCATGTGTAGCTTCTGTTACTCACTGGATATGTAGCTACCTGGATGCACAGAGGACCTCAAACAAAACATCAACCACTGAGCACATCAATCGTCCCAGAAAGTAGCTCTTCCTTTAGCCATGCCTACCTCAGTTGATCTTCATTTGCATGGACTAGAAACTTGGACTTCATCCTCAACCCCTTACCAGGCACATTCCATTTTCTATATATTTTCAAATCCTTTTTGCATATTCAAAGTGACATAATTTTTCTAGAGCACCATCAGTCTTTTGTCTATATGTCTTTATTGGCCTTCAAACACATCTTTGTGTCTTTTAAGACCAGTCTTCTACCTCTAGTCTCCTCCAATTCATTCTTCATACTCCAAGAAAGTTCTTTGGGAAATCAAAGATGATAATGCCCTGTTCTTCCCTTGCTGGTCCCTTCCTAATCTGCTGCTTTCTTTCTTCTCTGATATCATCCCCTGGCTTTCTCTCCCCCCGCCCCCCCCTGCCCCGCCGACCCCCAATATCCTGCTTTATTCCTGGTTCCTCCCAGACTTTTGCATGCGTGTAAAAAACTATCCTCTCCTTTGTTTCTTTTTGGTTAACTCCATCTCATCCTTTAATTTTTAGTATAGGTATCAGCTCCGCTTACAATTCATCTGCGATTGCCCTGTCTGGATAAGAAATCAGTTCACGTGTTCTTGTATCACCCTAGATTTTTCTGATCAGAGCACTTAGGGCACTGTATTATGGTTTGCGTATTCTTGTTTTTAACTACCAATAGATTGCAAGCTTCTTCAAAGGCAGGGACTGATTGCTTGGTGCATAGAAGATTCTCTCTTCATATATTTATTGAATCATGAATGTATATTTTATAATTCCTACTAATGCACATAACTAATTTACCTGTCTTATTCAATTATCCCCCCCCCCGCCCCCATGACAACACTTAATCTGTATTAACACAAAAGCGTGGACTCCTAGAGTTGGGAAGGAATTTCAAATGCAATGCTCTTTATATGAGTTGCAGGACAGTTTAATCACTTATTTTCTACATAAACTTAAACACATCATTTGCTCTTCCTGGGACTTAGCGGCCATCTGTTTAAATCCCTGCAGTTTAGGTTCTCTTACTGTCTCTGATTCTAGTTGACTTTAGAAATGTCCTCAAATTATTAGCATGCTTTTAGTATATGTCAACAACAACAAGAAGAAGCTTATGACTGTATGCCCGTAGTAGTTACTCTTCCATAATTTTTGTCCACCTTGTTTCTGATAATTATGTTAATCATTTTAAATAAAGCCTGAAATAAAATCTCACTAAACTTTATTTCAAGCACTAAAGCTGTTTCAATGTCGATATATGTTCAAATGTAGCCACAAGGACCTCAAACAAAACATGTCAATTACTGAGCCACCAACTGTTCTCAGAAGGTAGCAGACAATAGATAAGACATGGCATGATTAATAAATAGGGTTGACTGAACTCATGGCCATCCTGGGTATGAATACTCAGAGAGCTACATTTTAAGGTATTAATACTTTAAAAAATTAGCATTGTTGGGTAAAGCACCTATTCTCTTGCTCTGGAATGGGCAATGTTATTTCTATCCAATGTTAACCTTTAATATATCGAGAGTAATCACAAAGATGCCTCTTCCAATTCACTCTGGTGAGTGATGGATGAAAATTACTGTTTGGCTAGCACTTTGTACTAAATAGAGTCCAGGGATAATTGACCATTGAAAATTTCTCCTAAATCAAACAAACCAATCCTTCAAATATAAAACCACTCATCTTATCAATATTGGCCTTCAATTCTTACTCGATTAAATCCTTAAATTCATGCTAGGGATGGCATCAGAAGCAAATTAAAACAGGATTCTTATAAAATGAGAAAGATAAGCTCATGCCTTTTGAAGAAGCAATTTAATCTTAATGAATTATTTTTAATATTCTTTTTTTAAACGAAGCATCACATTGACCATAAAATGAAGTGTAAAGGGCGCCGACTGAGGAAACTGAGTTACAGAGACCACCGCTCCCTTGCAGTTATACCTGCAATAATTTGCTTCATTAAATTTTTATGTTGCAGTTTACATTTTTTAAGAAAGCGAGTATCCCCAACAGTGTCATAATTAGAATTGTGTCAGTATGAGAGCAACGAAGGGAAATTATATTTGATCTCTGGAGCATTCAGCTCAATAGTAGGAATTTGTTGCTTTGTTGAAGACAGATTGGAGTCCACACAAAAGACATTCATGGAATGAAAAGACTTTGCTCTCACAGGGTCCACACCCACAAACACAGCTTCACAGAAGAGCTAAGTGTCAATTAAGAAGACCCAGGAAATGGGGACCATTTGCCTAGAAGATTTATGGAGTATTTACTGAACGAAAGGGTCTCAGTCTTTAAATGTCAAATGTTAATATGCATCGTAGGCAATTCTCATGAGGTTTTGGTCAGACCATTGCAATAGTCTCTTTAAGAAGATTCCATGTGTGTAGCCTGGCACACTTCATCCCATTCTCCATTTTGCTACCAGATAATTACATACTTAAAAAAATGATCTTTCAGTGGCTTAACTAACATTTCTTTTAGGATGAAGTCCCAAATCCTGAGCAGAGTACACAAATCCTTTGGTGAGCTGAACTTTGCCTGCTTCTACCTCTAGAATAAGATCTTTGCAGAAAGATTAAATTTATTCACTTAAAAAAAAGTCCCCTGGAGCTGGTATGATATTTTACAAGTAGTAAACCCTCCACTCTTTATTAAAATGGAATCAAATTAGTTGGTTTGCATAGAAAATAATACTCAATATTTATAGTGTTCAAGTCCATTGCGGAATAATTGTCTTTCGTGCCATTTCTGGCCGGTGATGTAGTCTTGCTAACCCTGGAGATATGATCCTCATGCCTCCTCTTTCTCTGTTGGTGAAGATTATGCCTGCTGCTGCTTTATTTCAGAAACTGGGTAACCTTCTGCCTTGTTTTTGTGTTGAGTGACCCTTTTGACAGACCCTGTGGCTCTGACCCTTTAAACAGTAGAAGTATCCTGGTGTTTCCACGCGGTGGTAGATCGTGATATTTAGAAATCCCTTCCTCCAGCACCTTTGATTCTCCAGGGATGCCCATAATAAATATTTGCATTATTTAAAGAGT
>NW_005876066.1:0-5195 GCF_000147115.1 Myotis lucifugus | reverse complement strand
CCCATTTATTAGTTGTTAAACGTTATGTTACTTATTCTCTACTAGGGGCCCAGTGCACGAATTTGTGCACCTTGAAAGGAACTGTGGGCCATGTGGCTGCGGTGGGCACAGGGGCAGGTCTTGGCTCCCTCCTCTGCACCCCTGCCTGACCCCTCCCACTGCGGCCCCTGGTCCTCTGTCTGCCTGCAGCCCTGCTCCCGCCACCGCCGCTTCCACGTGCTGATGGTGCTGGCCCTGCTTGCAACCGCTGATGGCGCAGAGCAATTGGGGCTGGTGCCAGCAGTGGGTGCAAGCAGGGCTGGCGCCATCAGTGGGTGTGAGAGGAGGCTCTGGAGCTGGCAGCAGGTGTGAGTGGGGCCATTGCCATCAGCAGGTGCGAGTGGTGGCTGCTGGCCCCGATCACCCTTCAGGAGCAGGGGGAGGTGGAGAAGACCTGAGGGGCCATCAGGAATGGCAGCCACTGCTCGTACTCACTGATGGCGCCAAGTGATCGGGTCGGCGCCGGGCGCTGGCAGTGGGTGCAAGCAGGGCCGGCACCAACAGCAGGTGCGAGTGCTTGGTGGGACCGCGGTGCATGGGAGCAAAGAATTTTCAGTAACCACCAGAGGCTCGCCCCAATGACAGCAACTGGTGCCCTGCCTTGGTCTGGCACCCCCGCTTACCTGCTCCACCATCCCACTGCAGCCGACGCCTGCCATGTTCTGTACTCTGCCGCCTGTTGCCAATGCCCACCATGTTATGCATGGGCCCCCTGGTGGTCAGCGCACGTCATAGCAACCAGTTGTTCAGTTGTTCCGCTATTTGGTCTATTTGCATATTAGGGTTTTATACATATAGATAGCTCCAGTTTTCTTATTTATAAATGGGAATAATGATGATGTGTATGCCATAGATCTCTTGGTATTTTTAAAAATATATATTTTTGTTGATTTCAGAGAAAAAGGGAGAGGGAAAGAGATAGAAACATCAATGATGAGAGAATCATTGATTGGCTGCCTCCTGCACACCCCCTACTGGGGATCAAGCCCACAACCCGGGCATATGCTCTTGACCGGAATCCAACCTGGGACCCTTCAGTCCGCAGGACGATGCTCTATCCACTGAGCCAAACCAGCTAGGGCTCTCTTGATGGTATTAAATGAAGTAGTTCACCTGAGGTATAGAAACCACGGAATACATATTAGGATGACAATTTTATTTGAACCTCACTCATTGTGAGGTAAGCGGTCTAGTATTTTCTTGCTCGTTGTAGACTTGAAGCAATGTTTTCATTGAAGACACTCTGTCAAAGAGCATTTAGCTCTTCTAAATCCCACTGTAATGTTTTTCAGTTGAGACGAGTGTGTCCAGGAAAATCTCCTTCTATACTCTCTACCGTCCAGTATCTATGGTTAATGATTGATATAGGAGGGGAGTTTTGCAAAGCCTGCCTCTCTGGCTTTTCTTTCATCCCTTGACTGGTGTGACCTCAGCTTCATTTTTCATTAGCAGCATTTTTTTCTAAACCTGTCTGGACTTGCTTGTATCAGTAGGTTGGTGATTGGCTCTGGCTAATTCAGTGCTTACTGTCCTTCAATCCACAACCGTCCTTGGAAATGTGATCTTTCCTAAAAGGTTACACCAAAGCCAGGATCTCATCAGCATCTAAAACTCTGCCTTTTCTTCTGTACAGACCATGTAGAGGGTATAAATATTTTCCCATGGAACCAAGCCAGGTGGGAGAGACGTCATCACCAGTTTGGATGAGTATTTAAAATGATCAACACTGTTTAACATAGTTCCCTGGGGAGGAGGTATGGTGGACAGGGGTGCAGCCACTTCTTGCTTAACATTTATGGCTTTCCAGGAAATAAATCTCCCAAGTCGAAGGAGCTACTCTGAGAAGGACCATTAAGACTACCTAATTGCACCCGATGGCATTTTCTTTTCTTCTCTGCCCTTAGTTTCCAGGCGGTAGCTCACGATATTGCGGGGCCCTTGAGATAAGGCGATATCTTCTTCATTTCTGTTTCTTTAACATTTGGCAGTGTCTGGACCATAAGTGATGCCTTAACAATTGACGCGTGGATGAGCACTGTAGATTCTATGGCTGCATTAACGTTAGTCCTACATTCCTTTACCTTTCCCCACAATATTTCACACGGCAACTTGGGAAAGAGGGGTCAGTGTCATAAGGGGGCTCTCCTTGCCTCTCAGGGATCCCCATATTCTGTAGTTCAAGAATTATACCTGCTCATGAATTCTCCAGTCCTGTCTCCACTTTCTTAACACAGCAAAACGTGTAGAAGGATCCCCAGCACACCTCAATCTTGGAGCACTGGGAGGCTGGAAAGGTGTGAAAATCTTATCGCTCTGGTACATTGCATTGACTGAGGGACAGCGTGGCCCAGATGATTGAAGCCGTGGTTATCACAAGAAGCTTCAATGCTGAGATTTAGACAGTATATCATACCAGGAGCGAGGGGTCGAAATGCTCTGGAAATGCAGTGAATCTATGCTGTCCCATAGGGCAAGACAAAAAATATTGCTGGAGCAATTGATATTTCCGAAAGCAAAAATGTCTTCCTATGCTGGAGGGACTTCTTATTTTATTTAAATAGGAATTAGTAAAAACCTCCACTTGGGGAAGGAAGGCATGTAGACTGTTGAGAAAGTTCTGGGCTTTTTCTCCTCTCCTCCCATATGCCTTAAATATCAGGAGACACTAGCATAGTGAGTTTCACATAGTGTACTGGTCATGCAATTAAAAAAAAGGTTAATAATCTCTAAACAAGTTTTAAACCATCCTCTGCTAGGGAATGGTGTTAATGTGAGGGTACATGGTGGGCAAGTAGATGAGGGTCCGTCCAGTCCCTTATGAGAGCGATGCCTTTTCCCACTCAAATGCAAGGGAGGCACATTGCCCAGAAAAGAAAAGCTACTTCCCTTTGCTTTTTGTAACAACACAATTTCAGGAGGACGGCTTTAAAGCCTTTCTCTACATATGAAATCTCATCATCTTCTTAGAAGCTTTTGCCATTCCTTAGATGAAAATGGAATATCATAGACATTCTCCCAAAAGGACCAGAAGGCCACAAGCTTTGAGCTGTAAACCTCAGCACTGGAGTTAGCTGGCCAGGTTCTGAAAGGGAGAAATCAGTTCAGTGCTTTTGATCCCAGTACGGAAGAACTGGTACCCCCAAAGATAGGAAGGGCTGAGAGGGGAAAGAAGAAGGAAGAAAGGAAGAAGGAAAGAAGGGAGAGAGGGAGGGAAGGAGGAAGGGAGGAAGGAAGGGGAAGGAAGGAAGGGAGGAAGGAAGGAAGGAAGGAAGGAAGGAAAGGAAGGAAGGAAGGAAGGAAGGAAGGAAGGAAGGAAGGAAGGAAGGAAGGAAGGAAGGAAGGAAGGGAGGGGAGGAAGAAAGGTGGGATGGAAAGATGGAAGGAAGAAAGGGAGGAGGGAGGGAAGAAAGAAGGGAGGAAGGGGAGAGTAAAAAAGAAAGAAAGGAAGGAAGGAAGGAAGGAAGGAAGGGAGAAAGAAGAAAAGGAAGGAAGGAAGGAAGGAAGGAAGGAAACTAAGGGAGTTTTTGTCTAGAAAAACATCAGAAAAGATAATGCTAGCTTGCCTCTAATTAGTGTGAAAAAAAATGAACAAAGTGAACATTTTCTTCCTTTTGAAAAAAAAAAAAGCACCAACGTTTGAACTTGGAACTGTTTACAAGACAAACTAAGTTATACGTGAACAACACTCTCGTTCCCACACCCAGTCTTGCACCGTATTGTGTATCCACTTAAGAGAAACTGGCTCCAATTAGGGATCTCCTGTCGAGCGTCTTATTTATCAGCTTCCAGAACAGCTGTGAGCCATTCGGGATGACACCGGTTTTTCCTCATTACGTTCTCCTTAGAATTACAGATGTGCCGGCTCCTCCCCGGGGAACCACATTCTAGTAAACACATCCTTCTGCGTTTCAGGGGCTGCTCTGAAATCCATGTGGGAACACAGGCTGACTTGGGCTTAAGGGACTTAGGGCTGCAAATACCCCCTGGAATTTCCTGGGAAAGGAAAGCCGGGTCGTGAAAGGGATTCAGGCTGCGTGGAGAACGGGAGGGGACCAGTTAAATTAATAACACACTTTTGTTGTTCATGAGCTTCACCAAGCGAGCCGCACGGGGAATTTGTGACTGAGAAGACACTATTGTCACACGTTTATTTCATCGGGGGTTAAGGAAAGAGTCTGAGGCACGTTACTAGTAAAGGGAATGAGGGAAGCAACATGTTTCAGGTAATGTTCCTATGTTTGCTTTGATGGGACAAGCAGCTGTTTTAAAATCTTGTAAAGTGAGTTTCTTCTTTTTCTTTCTGCTCCTGGAGAATGGCTTAGTAGGAGAGAAATAATATATGTAGCAAGCAGCCTGGAAATCTTATGTCCTCTCCTCTTCCCCACCACTGCTTGCTCTCAAGGGTAAATCGCTGTCGGTATTAATGAGCACAGTCGCTGTTGTATTTGATATTGACAAGAGAAGTTTCTCGGATTTGCACCCATGGCATATCTGGAGAAAAGAAGGTGGAACCATTCGTTATGGGATTTATTGACAAACAAAAATGGAGCAGGCTGTGTTGTTGGCGCCAATTTTGTTCACCTCTGGCTGTGGCCACACCTCCCACGGATTTGTCTGGGTCATGTGACCAGCTGTGACCAATGGGATGTAGCTGATACAGAGACTTGTGAGTACAACCAGAATGAACACCCAGCAGATTCACAGAAACCCAAGCTAAGTGAATGATTGTTGTCTTAAAACACTAAGTCTTGGGGTTGTTATTCTAAACGGCAACATCGAATACAGAAAGCCAGATAACGAAGTGGATTGGGAGGCGGATTGGAATCATCCATATATCTATGTCCAAAATCTTCCATTGGCCAGACTCTGTGCAAGATATTGGACAAAAAGACAAAAATTTTTCTTTCCTTTCATTTGTCCTGGGAAACAAAATTACCCACAATTCCATCAGGGGGTTATAACTGTTGTATAAGGAGGAGACCAGAGCACAGGCCCGCGTTGGGGAACATGGTTCAGGTGAAGGTGGGTAAGGCGTGCAGAGGTGGGGTTGGCTGGGGTTCGAGACAGAGTGAATAACACTCAGGAAAGCCAGGAGGTGGCAGTGAGGATTGTGTGTTGAGGAATGGAAGTTCAGAGCCAGGTCTCAACTAGCTTTC
>NW_005876065.1:0-10687 GCF_000147115.1 Myotis lucifugus | reverse complement strand
AGAGAATCATTGACTGGCTGCCTCTTGCACACCCCCTACTGGGGATGGAGTCTACAACCCGGGCATGTCCGCAGCCCACAGGCAGTTGCTCTATCCAGCTAGGGCTAGACTATTAATTTTAAGGTTGGGTCAATCTTATTCAGAATTGAGCTGAGTTTTGTGTTTTTGTTGTTATTTATGATTCACAATTGGGCTTTCAAAAATCCCTCTGGGATTTTTTGTGAGCTTAACCCAGAAAAGTTTTTCCCTCAAAGTCTTCCTTTTATTATTCTCAATTTTAGGTCTTAAATTTGTGTGTGTACCTCCTAGAAGGTCTGCCTATATTTTGTCTTTCACCAGGCAATAAAATTGATATTGCTTGACACCTGATGCTTGATCCTGCTCGTGGGACCGGGGTTTTCTGTTGTCCCACTCTAGCCATGAATCCCTGTGTCTCAGGGGTTGAAATCATTCTCACTCAAGGGTTAAAGATAATTTTGCAATGATCCTATTGCTCCCCAAATTTTTAGAAGTGATTGTCCTAAAATGTCATTAATCTGATATTTAAGGAAAAGTAATTATTTTATATGTTATAGTGACTTTTTATTTTATTATTTTGGGTGTTACATTATTTCCAGCTATTTACACCTTAAGCTAAAGCCAGAAGTCTCTCTTGGTCCCTCCCCTGCAGCCCACAGGCTCCTATCGCAGCAAAGAGGGTGGTGGGCAGGCAGGGCAGTGAGCACAGCGAGCAGCAGAGGGCGGGTGGGCAGGGCTGTGAATGGGGTGAGCAGTGGTGGGTAGGCGGGGCGGTGAATGTGGCAGGCGGGTGGACAGGGTAGCAAGAGTGGTGGGCTACTGTGTGCGAATTCGTGCACTGGTCCTCTAGTATTATAATAATTATATATGATGTCAGATGGGTACTAGAATTATTGGGGTGATCACTTTGTAAGTTATATAAATGTCTAATCACTATGCTATATCCCTGATCCTATATAATAAAAGCCTAATATGCTAAGTGTCTGACCATTCGACCAGTCTCTATGACACGCACTGACCACCAGTGGACAGATGCTCCAACTAGTAGATTAGCTTGCTGCTGGAATCTGGCCATTTGGGACTGGACGAGACAGGCCGGACAAACCCTGGAGCCTTCCTGCGGTCCCTCCTTGGCCATGATTGTGCACCAGTGGAGTCCCTCAGCCTGGCCTGCACCATCTAGCAATTTGGGACCCCTCAGGGGATGTTGGAGAGCCAGTTTCAGCCCAATCCCTGCAGGCCAGGCCGAGGGACCCCACCAGTGCATGAATCTGTGCACCGGGCCTCTAGTACTAATATAATATTGTATGTCAACTGTAATTGAAAAAATAAAAATGTATTAAAAATAAATGAATAAATAAACATATTAGCAGAGAGTAGAGTGGTGGCTATAGTTAATATTACTCTATTTTACACTTGAAATTTGCTGAAATAGATCTTTTTTGTTAATCCTCACCTGGGAATATATTTCCATTGATTTTTAGAGAGAGTGGAAAGGAGGGGGAAAGACAAAGAGAGAAACATCGATGTGAGAGACACATGGATTGGTTGCCTCCTGCATGTGCCCCAACCAGGGCCTGGATCAAGCTTTACCAGAACTGAACCCAGGACCCTTCAGTCCATGGACTAATACTCTAGCCACTGAGCCAAACTGGCTAAGGCTAAAATAGTAGATCTTAAATATTCTCACCACACCCACACAGAAGATAACTATCTAAGGTGATGGATATGTTCTAGTAAATTAGCTTGTTGTAGTAATCATTTCTCAATGTATGTGTGTGACAAAGCATTACATTATATAATTACAATGTAAATATATATAATTTTCACTTGTTAATTATATGTTTAAAAAGCTGGAAAATATAATAATAAATATTTGCTGCATTAAGTGACTAGGTTGTGGTTGAGGGTGGTTAATCACCAATAGATAACTGATACATTATTCATTTTACCTTTAATAAAAATTGGAATAATTTACTGTCAATATTTGTCAACTTCTTATCTTTCATTTTTAGAATTCTTCAGAAATTATCTATAAGTTTATATTTGATATCATTAACACATTTATTTCCCTAATTGGGTAGTTCTGATTTATGGGCAGTGATATTGTATCAAGAAAGATTGTATGGGTTCTTTCATTACTTATAAATGACTGCTGTGGGCACAGTATAAGGTAACAACAGCACAAGTTCAGTACATTTGTTATTCTTGCTTTAGAGTGACAAATGTATTTTGTGCACCATAAATTTCCAAAATTATAATCACTTCCAAGTTATATTTCAAAGGTAAAAAAAGATACTGACTATATTGTCTCTTGGTGATTATTATTAAAATAACTTTACATTACCTGAAAAGGTGATTTATTTGCTTTCTCTATCATTTATTTATTATTATACTGGAGGCCCGGAGCACGAAATTCGTTCACTGGGGGTACCCCTCAGCCCAGCCTGCACCGTCTCCAATCGGGGACCCCTTGGGGGATGTCCAACTGCTGGTTTAGGCCCGATCTAAACTGGCAGTCAGACATCCCTCTCATAATCCGGGACTGCTGGTTTCTAACTGCTCACCTGCCTGCCTGCCTGGTTGCCCCTAACTGCCCCACCCTGCCAGCCTGGTCATCCCTCACTGCCCCCTTGCGAGCCTGCTCACCCCATGCAGCCTGCTGCTCAGTTGTTTGGTCACCTCTCACTGACCCCCCCTGCCAGCCTGGTTGCCCCACACAGTCTGCTGCTCGGTCATTTGGTCGCCCCTCACTAACCCCCTGCCAGCCTAGTCATGTCATGCAGCCTGTTCAGTCATCCGTTCAGTTGCTATGGTCGCTTAGGCTTTCATATATACAGATATCAATTTCCTAGATGGTCCAGTTTTTACCTTAAAGATATTATAAATCTTGGTCCTAAGATGATTGGGCAAATTAAAAAAAAATCAGTCATCATGGTAAATAAGGGTACAGAACAAAGTTTCATAAGGAACACAACTTCAAGAGTTGTCTATCCTTCTGCACTCAAGAAATTGGAGCAAGATAATTGCCTGTCCCAATTGGGTAATTCTACGTAGATGACAGTGAGCCACACTGATAGAGGAGTTTTTTGTAAGCTGGTTTTTAGCTTGTATCATTAGTGCATGGAGCTAGATTTTGTAGTCAGACATCTTCTTTTGTCAGGATAATCCATTAAGATAGATAGAATAACAATAAAAGTGTGGGTGTTTTCCAAAATAATGACTATAATGGAGAATATTTTAGGTGACTGAATTTTTGTTTGTATGTTTGAGCATGGAACTATAACTTCTATTTATTCTTTGTATAACAATCAACATTTAGAGAACTAATAAAAAATACCTCAAAGAAATATACCAAATTTCTCAGACATTTAAAATTGGCTAAAAATACTAAAATTCCCTTAAATATTTATATAAAACTAGAGACCCAGTGCACAAAATTTGTGCACAGAGGGGGTGGTGTCCCTCAGCCCGGCCTGCACCCTCTCCAATCTGGGACCCCTCAGGCGATGTCCGACTGCCGGTTTAGGCCCGATCCCACAGGGATCGGGCTAAACGCGGTCGGACATCCCCCTCACAATCCAGGACTGCTGGCTCCCAACTGCTCGCCTGCCTGCCTGCCTGATTGCCCCTAACCGCTTCTGCCTGCCAGCCTGATTGCTCCCTAACCACTCCCCTGCTGGCCTGATTGATGCCTAACTGTTCCTCTGCTAGCCAGATCGCCCCAACTGCCCTCCCCTGCTGGCCTGTTTGCCCCCAACTGCCCTCCTCTGCCAGCCATCTTGTGGCAACCATCTTGTGGTGGCCATCTTGTGATGAGGTGAGGGCGGCCATCTTGTGGTGGCCATCTTGCAATGACGTGAGGGTGGCCATCTTGTAGCGGCTATCTTGTGATGACATGAGGGCATTGCGCGAGGGCATGAGGACCACCTAAGCTTTTATTAGTATAGATAATAGCTTTATGTTACCTTCCCTATAGTACATCAAATAATATAAAATATAAACAAAGCATTCAAACAATTATCAAATGGTTCAAAACTTCTTGCTATTTCGACATAACTTATAAAATTGTATCCAGAAACTCTAAAGGCTGGAACCAGTAGAATCACCTGGAGGTGATTCTGATAGTGCTCATATCTGAAAATCACTGATTTCTATTCCTTTACCAGTAGCTCATCTGTTTTCTCCTCCTTTTGTCCTCACCAAGCTCTACCATATATTTTTGGTTTACAGAAAAATTGAGCAGAAAGTCCCTCAACACTATGATTCATCTTTCAAAGTTGCCAAAATATTTGATAAAGTAACTTTTTGGTCTGGAACAAATGCATACTAAATATCATCTATATTATTACAAGAATTGGAGATTTCTTATTTTATTATTTTGCTGTGTTGGTTTACAAAATTCTATGGGTGGAGTTCAATATTTTTTTCCTATTTCTGTCATTTAGAAGGGGATATTGGCCAAATATGTGTTTGTCAATCTTTTGTGCACATTTCTATTTCTTTGAGTTTATAATTATATTGTCCATTAAAAAGAAATATTTTCATGGGACATATTTTCACCAATAGCATCTAACACTTGCATTTCCTAATGTAAAAAAGGACAATATTGACTAAGTTTAATTAAAACATAACATGTTTGTTAGGCTGTACTTCTATTTTCTTCATTGTGGCTATTTAAAAAAAAGTCTAATAAGAGTGAACCATGTGCCAACTTACAATGTGATGAGAACTGAGTAAAATGACATTTCAAAAATTACCTTCTGATCAAGTGTACAGAGTCCAAGTAAGTAATCGAAGTTATTGCCAAACTCTAAATATGAGTTACATAATAAATGCAGGTAGAAATCACTTAGGTAAATGTAATTGTAGATTAAGACGTGTACTATGTTTGAAAGTTTTCTCATTTCAACTTGAGAGTACAAAATGTTTCCTTCATGTTTATGTAAGTCTGATTTTAAGCACTTTCAAATTTTATACACTGTGCAAATCAACTTAGGAAATGGATACTTAAAATCCTATATGTACTTCTATATCCTGAAAATATGTCTGCCTCTGGACCAATAAAATAATAGTATTTGGCTGAAATGGAAATTCTGAATCACTACTTTCTGGAGACATAATGTAATATCCAGTTATATATCCTTTTTCAGGATCAAATAGGATAAGGAAGCCAAGTTCTACATGCATGTCAGGTGTTATTACAGGTTAGTTAATAGCTGGGAATGAAAGGCCTGTGACTCTAGAAATGATAGCAAGGGAAATAGTTCCTGAATTAAACAGTGACTCTGCTCACATCCTCTAGGAGCACATTGGCCAGTTTCTATGTTTGTGGAGCTGTGTAGTCAGGAAAGGCTCAGGAACAGGGTGAGACTTCCCTTAAACATAAAGTGAGAAAAACAGAAAACAGAGTCAAGAGACATGAGTTGGCAGTGCCTCCATGTCCCACAATCGTTGTCCTCTTCATGCTCAATCAAGCCGGCTCGGACACTGCTCCTTGCTTCTCTGCCTTGCACATTGCTGGTCGTGAATGCTTATAGGTTTGTGAGACATGAACCAGGAATATAGAAATGTTTTTAGAGACTTTATTGCACACCAGAATCATCTGGAAAGCTTATTAAAACACAGGTCCAAAGGCACCACCCTCTTTTTTTCACTAGTTCAGGACATCAGCCAAGCATGAATTTTCAAGCGTCTCAGAAGGTTCTGATGCATGGGTCAGCAGCAAAGCAGCGTTTCTCAAAAGAGCTTCTAGATACATTTAATTGAAATTACTTTTTTCACTTGCGTAAATTCCCAATTTCCGAGCCCACGCCTAGAACATTGAATCAGCTTCTAGAAACCGTGAAACCTGAGGTCTGCAATTCAGCACGTAACCTAGTGATTGTTACTCATACTTCACTTTGACACCCGGACTAGTGGTTTAAGGGCAACTGCTGCACTTGCCTTCTCACCCCTGACACACTCTCACTCACTTTACATCTAATTTCATTGTTTTCCTAAAGAAAACTTTAATTCTGATTTAAGTGAAACTTAAAGACAATGAAGTTTAAAATGCAAATACCTGGTAAAGTTGACTGAAAAGTAAATCATGACTTTGATATTTCTCATCTTTCCTGAGCTCAATCCTGCTCTTGGCTTCCTCTGTAACCGCTTCTAAGGTTGGTGTTATTCTTACATTCCTTATGGGGAAATTTTCAGTATTCATTTCGCTTGACAGTACTTGTCATTTTGGGGTTTGGGGATTATACACTTTTCTCAACTTAGAATGCTCTCACTGACTCATTTATCTGGTTACCATCTACTTATCCTTCTAAGTTCATCTTAAACATCACCATCTCTAGTAATATTTCTGATCTCTCAAGTCCAGGCTATCAGCATCAAGGACCCTTCATATTATATATACAACACACCACTCTAATGTTCATTTATTTGCCTTGGTTTCCCACCTGATCAGTTTTGTCAAACTTTTTTTCTGTAAAGTGCCAGATAGTAATTATTTTAGGCTTTCCAGGTCATGAGAACTCTGTCACAATTACTCAACTCTGTCAATATAGCAGGAAAGCAGCAATAGACAATTGTAACAACTGTGTTACAATAAAATTTTATTTATCAAAACAGTGGGGAGATTTAACTCATGAGTTATAGTTTGCTGACCCCTGCACCAGATGGTTAGCTAACCATGTCCATTCTTATTCACCACTGTAGTCTCAAATTTTAAAATAGCCTCTGGCCAATGGTAAGCTTGCTACACAGAGTGGCTAAATTTAATCTGTATTCTGTATAGAATTTGGTTCCATTTCCATATACAAGCAAACAAAGGCATAATCAGTGGTTTTAAAAAGGTAGAAGCTTATTTTTCTATCATGTAAGAAAATTCTGGAGGTAAGAAATTCAAATTAATCTGACAGCTTCACTATTCTCAGTATTTTAAAGTCACTGGTACCCACCTATCTACTCTTCCAACATGTGACTTCCATTCTCAAAGGGGCTTCATTTATGCTTGAATGAAGAAGATAGGAAGTTCATTTAAGGAGACCTCCTGGAAATCTGCTACATATTCACTTACATGAAATTGTCCAGAGCATAGTCCCGTTTGACTGTAAGATAGGATGGGATATACGGTTGTTTAGCAAGTAGTACTAGGATCAGCTAAAAATGGTAAGGAGTCCAGTCACAAAAGTAAAAATGGGAAATGGATGTTGGCATTTTGTATGCATGTTCATACCTGTCATTGGAGCTTCCTTGGTATTCTGCTCTAAAGCTAAATCAATGTCAGAAAACAAACCCCAAATATCATCTAAGGAATGGCTGAAATGTGGCAGTGGAAAGGAGAAAATGTTCTGCATAGTGTTCCTTCCCACCTTATGATCATATTAGTTCTTAAGCATGAGGAAATGACCCAAGCAGTTTCAAAACTTTCATTTTTTTATTGCTTTCGCTTACAGATGAGCCCCATTCCCCCTTTTGCCCACCTCCACCCAGTTTTGAGTGACACTCAGAAGTTCACAAGTAAATTGCCTTCCTAAAATTTTCATTTCATGATTAATGTGTTTGCATGTACTCTAATCTCTCATCCTATGCTTCAGAAAGGCAAATCATGTTTATGTTAGGCCAGCCCCACCCACAATTTCTAAAGCAACTGTTTTTGTGCATGAAAGGCAGTCTGAAACATGCATAATTACAAATGTTTATATCTGTTTCCCATCGCTAGGCCAGAGCACAGAATTACTCTTGTGCTGGTGCTTACACAGTTGACCCAGTTGTTTATTGATGTTTTGGTTCTTGGATTATATGTAAACATGCACAATAACAACAATGTTCTGATATCTGACATCTGTCAGATGGCCGGATTAGCACACAGGAAGAGATGTTGGTCTTCTTCATGAAAAATGGGTATTTGATCATCAACAGAAGAGTTCTAGGGTTGAAGATTTTAAAAAATAAAAACTTGCTGAATTAATTAGTTTTCATTATTGAGTCCCTTTTCTGTTCCTATATAATTTTGTGGGGTTTTCCACAGTCATACTGTATTTGGGAAAACATGGATCTCTCTCTCTCTCTCTCTCTTTCTCTCTCTCTCTCTCTCTCTCTCTCTCTCTCTCTCTCTCTCCCTGTCTCTATCTCTCCTCTACACTCAGCCAGCTAGCTATGCATGTAAACCTAGACCTTACTCAATAATCACGAATCTGTTTTAGTTTTAATATTCTTTCAATGCTCAAATTTTATATATTATAATTCTTTTCTTTGAAAGTAGAAACATTTAAACCTTCCATTTGTTAGCTCACTATTTTTACCCTGGTGATCTTGCCTAATTTAAGGAATCTAAAATATTAGAATGTTGGTCTCATATTAGTTCACTAATACATTTTTTACATTAGTCTACCAGAAGAAAATAGGTATTTTAAAATACTTCCATTCTTCAACATTTGAAATTTATAAAAATTAAAAATAAAAACACTGACCTTTATATTGGGAAGATATTATAGAAATAGCAGTGGTCCTCTAACTATAGTGTATGGAACCTGTAAGAATACCTGTAAAAAACAAAGGCTGGAACCTGTTCACAGTCTTTGTTTCTAGAGGTGCTAATTCAATAAATATAGGATTTTGCCAAGAAATCCATATTTTTAAATAAGCAGTGGTCTGTGGTTCATGCTTTTAGAATAATGGGACAAGTATGTTTGACTACCTCTGCTCATATCATTTTCTTCAGGAGAAGCATGATGTGTGTGTGTGTGTGTGTGTGTGTGTATTCTATTGTATTGGCCTTAGGGGTGAATTTTCCTTCTTTCTTAATTAGCACCTTTTGATTTTTTTTAACTGAAGATATTGGAGTGGCATTGGTTAACAAAATTATATTTCTTGGGCTACTTCTCTGAAACATCTCTTTCCCACTCTCTACTTCCCCCTGGTCCTAGTTTACTTCATTTATAGCGGGCAGTATGAGTACTAAAGTTCTTTTAGCAGAGCTGAAGTACATGGTACAATTGGGATAATGGCAGAATGCAGTGAAGCTAAATTGATTTTCTTTAGGTTACAATTTTGTACCTTTATCCTCCATGTATTCTGTGGCTGTTCCCAACTCTGCAGTCTATTTTAGACTTGGTGCTTTGGGAATATTCTGATAACAGAACCCTGCAAGGCCATCATGTCTTTCTTCTCCAGGAAGAGTTGCAATATTTTTACATAATGAGATTGAAATATAGTTTTTAAAAGCCATTCTTAATTTTCTCTTCAGTAATCTAAATGCTATAGAAAAATTAACATGTTCAGCTATTTGCTGACCATGCTACTACTAATTTCAGGGTTTTATAGAATTCTAGTAAAAACTTAAAAGCTTATTCACATTCCAGTATGTTATTTACATATCAGTGTTGACTACTGAAAGTCCATATTCCTTTGTATATATCAGATTACTGAGAAGGTCATGACCAAGTTCTCAAAATTACTTGATTTCAACTGTAAAAGTTGTCATTTGTTTGGTATTCATCTGTACTATGTGAGTTCTTAGCTATAACCTCATGAGAATTCTTATAGTTTTGACTGTCTAAAATATAACTAGTATAAATTGTTCCATGACCCTAGGATATAGAAAATATGACCCAAAATAAAAAGATAATTTTTATATCAGAGTAAATATCCTTAATCCCCCACTCCCTGACTGAGAAAACATAAATACCAGTTGTTTGGGGATATCCACTCCCCTTACTATGTTCAAGAAAATGTGGGGACTCAAAGATGCCCCCTGAGCTACAAAGCCCACACAACTGTTTCTCCTTGGACTAAGGGAGGATGTCATAGCTAATTGAGAAGCTGTGTTCAGGATTTCATGGTGGCTATGGCCTAAGGCAGAGTTAGAGTAAAGGGGAAGAATACATGATTTGGAGAATACATATTGGAAGTTAGGGAAGCAGGGTACAAAGATAAGAGAGATATCTATACCTATAAGCATAGAAAATAAATTGAGTCCCTTGGGTCCTGCTAAAGGCATTTCTGTAATAGAATGAGCAAACTATAATTTAAACTGCTCAAAACTAATAGTGTAAAAATATTACCCTGAAGGATATCACCATTCATCAAAACTGCCACCTAGAGACTGGGGAAAATCTGTCCCTGGAAACCAGCTAATAGATTGACCTCAATTCTGTATTGTCACAACTCTATCTGAACTGCTCCAAACAGAGAGTATAAATTGAAAGAAGCACACACACTAAATATTTACCCTCAGGTAAGGAAACACTTGAAAACGGTAAGTGGCATTGCTCAAGGACACAGTCTCCATTCAGAAATGAATGTCTTATATTCCCTTTCAGGGGGCAAGAACACTTCTACTAAGACTTCTAACTCCTGCTTAGTTAAAGTCCCATCTGGTAGAGCTGACTGCAGTGTCACTCTCAGCAACAGTCTCATTGAGCCCCACATATTGAATAGGTATACTAGATCTCTGTCTAACTTGTACGTGCACTTTATATCTCCAGGCTCTATTTGAGGCATCCAGCTCCAGGGCAAAATCCTCTGTGTGATATTTCATGCCTGATCATAGGCAAATACAAGGCTTTGCCTGGAAAGCCTCAAGGTGGGGGGAACTGTCCTCCCACATTAGACTTGGTAGGTGGCCAATACATTGCAATTTTCTGGAGGGAGTTGTAGTCAAGGATTCACGCTC
>NW_005876064.1:0-10690 GCF_000147115.1 Myotis lucifugus | reverse complement strand
AGGGATCCCTCCTGCCCGCGTCCTGTGCCAGGTCCTTGTGCTGCCTGATCTCACTTCATGTTCACAACAGCCCATGAGACAGGTTCATTATCTTCACGTTAGAGCCAAGGAAACGCAGCCCAGAGGCGAATCCTGCTGAGGTCTGGGACCCAGGGAGGGCGCAGATTCAGGTCTGGCCTCCCCGCCCAGCTCTCCCGCGGACAGACGGTCTCACTTTTCGCATCAGAACAATCCTGCTCCTGCACAAACCTCCCCCGAAGAGCCCCTAGAGCAGCCGTGGGCAAACTACGGCCCGCGGGCCGGATCCAGCCCGTTTGAAATGAATAAAACTAAAAAAAAAAAGACCGTACCCTTTTATGTAATGATGTTTACTTTGAATTTATATTAGTTCACACAAGCACTCCATCCATGCTTTTGTTCCGGCCCTCCGGTCCAGTTTAAGAACCCATCGTGGCCCTCGAGTCAAAAAGTTTGCCCACCCCTGCCCTAGAGCCTGCCTGTTCCCGGTTGGGAAGCAGCGACATGCCATCCCTCAGCGATCACCCTCACTACCACCTACACAGGGAGGAAGGGGGAACTGTGGGCTCAGCCAACCTGCTGATAGCATGGCTGCCTCTAACGTCCATGCAGTCTACTTACTGTTCACTGAGCATTTAGGACGCACAGACACCGTGCCGGCGCCTCACACATTACCTCACTGACGGCTCACAGCCTTCAGACGGGTACCATCGGTCCCATTTTACAGGGACTGAGGGGCAGGAAGGTAAGACATTTCTCTCGGGTCACACAGTCAGGAAGGGGTGGAGTTTGGACTCAAACCCAGGACTGTCCTGACTCCACACCAGGGCTCTCTACCCCCTCACCTCCCTCCCACGGTTCACGCTCAGTGAGCACGCACTGGGCATTAGTTCCTCTCCTGTCGTCCTGACCGCCTCGCTCTGGTCAGTTGGGGTGGGGGTGGCGGGTCTCCATGTGACAGTGCAGCTGCCCACGCACTGAACCTTTTGTCAGCAGACCGTCCATCTGTGCGGAGTCTTTGGATCCAGAACAATCCCTTTGCTTGACCACTTCTAACAGACAGCAAACCCAGACTCCTTCCCCACTGGCTGTTGCCCAAACTTCATTCCTCTTCCCTGTCCCACGACATGACTGCAGCTCCCGCGGTCAGGGGCCTACACCAGCCGTGGTTTATAACTTGCAGTGAACGAATGGGCATGCTCCATGGCTCTCCACTTTGTTCTGAGTTGTACACATCTCAAATACGTCTGTGGGCATCAGCTCTGCTTAGAGGGCAGACCCCAAGGCCAGGGACAGCACCGATGAGGCCTTCTCTCCGGCACCGGTACGTGCAGACGGAGGTGCAGGCAGAGGCCTGCTGTCTGGGCGGCCACCGGGTGCAGGTCCACGCAGCCACGCGGGCGGCCACCGGAACGGAGGCCCAGCTCTGCTCAGAGGTTTCCGGACCTAGCCCGGCGCCCGTCATGCTTAGAAGGTGCCCCGTATGTATTTGCTGAATGTCTTGTCTGCTTTGTTTATTTGTTTGTTTGTTTTGTTATATTTTTTCCGTTGATTTTTAGAGAGAGTGGAAGGGAGGGGGAGAGACAGGGAGAGAAACATCTACGTGAGAGAGACACATTGGTTGCCTCCCACATATGCCCCCGAGGTACATGCCTTTGACCGGAATCAAACCCGAGACCCTTCAGTCCATGGGCCGATGCTCTAGCCCAGTGGTTCTCAACCTTCTGGCCCTTTAAATACAGTTCCTCATGTTGTGACCCAACCATAAAATTATTTGCATTACTACTTCATAACTGTAACGTTGCTACTGTTATAAATCGTCATGTAAATATCTGATATGCAGGATGGTTTTAGGCGACCCCTGTGAAAGGGTCATTCGACCGCCAAAGGGGTCGCGACCCACAGGTTGAGAACCGCTGCCCTAGCCACTGACCCAAACCGGCCAGGGCTCACGTTTGCTTTAAAAGCTCAAGACTTTGCTGAATTCCATTCTTTCACTTCCCAGGACACAGGCGAGAAGAACAACACATGGTCCTGGAAAACTCCAGGCCCCATCAGGTGTCCTCAGGCTCAGGGTGGGTGCAGAGGCCTCTCAATCACTCAGGAGCTGAGAGTCCTGTTCCAGAAACATCAGACTCCTGCTGGCAACGCCCTCCTCGCTCGCTCCACTCTTCCCTCTTGTCCGTCATTTGCATTCCCACCTGCAGGTCGGCAAACCACAGGGGCAGGAAGCTTCGGCCACAGTCCACATCGGTCAAGGTGGCCACTCAGGCAGGAGGAGGCGAGACCGAGCAGCGGAAGTGGAGCCAGGAGGGGATCCAGAATGTCTGTCTGCTCACCCCTGCTTCCCACCCACACTGTAGCGTCTGTCAGGGCGCGCCCTGCTGTGCACCTAAAGATGGTTCTTACCAAGGTCTCTTTCCACAACGCGGAGGGGGGCCCACCCTGCTTGAGGCCGGAGCTGGTCCTTGTCCGTCTCTTTTAAAACTACTTTGGGCAGGAAAGAACACACACTCTCAACATGACTCTACAAGGACTTATCTCACTTGAGACTCACAAAGACCCCATGAAGGAGCAGGCTTCAGCAATACACCCATTTTACAGATGAAGCCAAAGCCCATAGAGGCCACATCTGAGAATCGCTGGTCTTCCCAGCTCACTGCACTCCTCGGGTACGCCCAGCAAAGCCCTGGGAGGAGGCCCCGCGTCTCCTAAACCACTTGGAATCACTCAGATGCTCACTACCATGGGGACCTACCACTGTGATGGCCGCAATGACGACGGCAAAGAGGAGGAAAAGCTGTCAGTGGTTTCACAGAGACTAAACTATCCATGATAACGCATGCAAAACGGCCCCCCCACCAGCCAATGCTGTTATTGGGGAGGGTTTTTCAGGGGCTTCTCAAACCTGAACACTGTCTTCCGAACCTCCCAGCGACCAACTTTCCTACCCTCGTCTCAGCAACCGGGGCCTCAGGATTTGCTGTCCCAACAAAGCCTCCCGGCCATTTATTTCTTAAGCTGTTGGCTGCGGTCGCATTTTCCACTTGACATTGTTTAAGAGATTAAACTGTTTATCTCATTGTCATACACAGGCCCTTTCAGTTTCCTGCTAATAGATTCAGGTTAGATAAGGGTGACAGAAGCGATACTCCGAGTTGCTCCCATGCCCCCAGCCCAGGTCCTTTCTCTGCACGGCTCTGGGGCACATGTTACTAAATCTACTCTTCAGAGAGCGCGCTGGTGAAGAGAACCCCGCGCACAGCCACGCAGAGCAGAGGCCTGGGCACACGCCAGCTCCCGGCCACAGTGGAAACAGCACTTAACAGGAGATCCTGCGGAATTATCCTCTAGACCCAGCCATCAATTGCCATAGAGAAGGAAAAAACAAATTGAGCTGAGCCTGGAAAGAATGTCGGCGAAACTGGAAAAACACTTGCTGGGAACTGCCTGGGGGTACAGTGAGCTCTCCTGTCATCGCCCAGGTCTACCAACCCCAGCGAACCAGAGAGACTGCAGATGGGGCTGGTGGATGGCCAGTCACCAGGGAACCAAATCCCTCCGCCCTGTGGCCGGCTGAATACCCCCGGAGCATCTGAAAATATTAAGTGCTGGTAATATAAAATGCATTACAACTTCTTCTGGGGAAACAGTACAATCAGTTTATTCACTGATTAAATGGATGGGAGGGGGGCGTTGCAGAATGCAGAGAATCCCATAAGAAGGACAAAGAAAAAAAATATTGCCGATGCCCCGAAGCCAAAGGCAGAAGTGCCTCGCTTGGGCCCTCTGATGCACGAAGACCAACTTTATGAACGTGAGCAAAGGGCCTCCCTTTTGGGAGAGTTCTCCTCGGCCGGGATGGGACCGTACCCTGCATCGCCAATGCACAGTATCACTGCTGGGCCAGGCAGACCCTAATCCTACCACCAGGTCAACGGAAATAACCTCGATGTCTTTGTTTGAGATGCTGTAACACTTGATTTTCCCTTTCCACCCAGAATCTTACCACAGAGGTAAAATGCTAGATTAACAGGATAACAGCGAACTTCACTTTAGTCGAAAATTAACCATCACCATCCCTGGCTGAGAGCAAAGTTCTTTCACATAATCTGAGATGGGAGATAAAACCATACCTCTCCCCACATTCACACTTACTATATAAATACAAAGTGTAGGGGTTTGTTCTTTTGCTTACCGTCTTTTGGTTACTTGTGAAGATTATGAGCTGGTTGGGAGCAAAATAGAAGTAAAAAATTCAGGAAATTAAAAAATGTAGTACATATTGACTAGGAGCCTTCTGTTGAATGTATTTCTATTAAGTGATATCCAGTCAATAAAATACAGCTCAATGCAGGGGAAAGATCAGGTTTTTTAATAGTGACTTTTTAAAAAAATATATTTTTATTGATTTCAGAGAGAAAGGGGGAGGGAGAGAGAGATAGAAACATCAATGATGAGAAAGAATCACTGATCGGCTGCCTCCTGCACACCCCCTATGGGGATTGAGCCCGCAACCCAGGCATGTGACCTTGACCGGAATCAAACCCGGGACCCTTCAGTCCGCAGGCCGAGGCTCTATCCACTGAGCCAAACCGGCGAGGGCTGAACAACACGCCCGACAGGTTGGTCTACAGCCTGCGTGTTGCTTACCAGCAAAATGATGATGATGGTGATGATGATGGTGGTGGTGGTGATAATGATGGTGATTACAAGTCCTTTCTCATCAGAGAAAGCTGGGAAGGCCCTGCCTTCAAGTAGGAAAAACGTCAGAGGGGTCTTCCCTGTAAAGACTCAGCAGGAAGGTGTCATCATTGACCTCACTCCTCGAGGCCTGTGCAGCGTGCGCTTCTGCTACAAGCCCATGTGTCTCTTTCATTTCCAGCCTTAAAATAGTCCCCAGCCCTGCAAGTGAGCAAAAGGAAACCACACCAGGAAGCAGTCAAGACTTCCCGCAGGTAAGGCCAGCCTCACCCTCAGCACGCCCTGAGAGGTACTTCCTCCATGGGACGGCTGTGGTGCCACAGCAGCCTGTGTGCCAGTCTTGGAGAAATTTAATTTCATTCTAGACATTCTGGGTGAGGCAGAATCACTTCCCAGGGTTGTACCGGGAGGAAAGCGGGGCCTAAACAAACCCTGGAATATAGTTACAGGACCCACACTTTTTGGAGAATGCAGAGCGTCTCTTCCGAAGGACCTAACGAATTCTCAAGACAGACCCTGCCTCGCCAGCACTCAAGATGTCTCCCAACTCCACCTCGCCCAGCATCTCTGGGGCCTCTACTATGTGCCAGGTGCTTGCCAGGTACTTCTATACGCACTGCATCACTGACCTCTGACCCCATGAGGCCACGCCCACTCTCCCCATGTTTCAAAGGCTTACAGACTGAGGTTTCACCCCAAGTCTCTTAAACCCCAGTCTGTCACCCTTACGCCTATGGGCCCAGGTCACAGGAATAAGCCATGAGCTTGCCTGAATTGTTCTTTCCCTCCTTTCTTTGTTCTTCATCTTCCAGATGGTTTAACATTTCTTTTATGGACAGATAATGAGATATTGTCTCCCATCTACTGCTTCATTCATTCACCCATTCCTGTAACAATGTTTTGTTTTTTTAAAATGTACTACCTTTCAAGCCAAGGTAGATCTCCCAAGGTAAGGAGTTTATCCACTAGTGAAGTTTTGTTAGTGAAAAGAAGAATGCAAATGTGGAATACTCTCTGGGCTTGCTTTCCTCGTCCGTAAGATGTGGATATTGGAAGAAATGAACTCTCTAGCCTTTCCCAAACCCAAATTCACATCAAGTTAATTATATAAGCGATAGAAAAGTTTTAATTTTTTTAATAGTAAAAAACAGAGGCCTCGCTGCCTCACAAAGTCATATACGTTTATGATATCTTTCAGCCAAGGAGACGTGAGTTGTCTTTAAAGGAACAATCCGCCCCTGGAAAAATGAGTGACCAGGTGTCTGGAAGGACCACCGTGAGGTCAAGGTTGGCAGGAGAACTACAGCAAGACCGGGTTGACTCCAGGGTCGTGTGCCGAGGTTGGTGGACCCTGCCAGACCTCAAGATTGGCCTCCACACTCGGGTAGGCTGGACCCACTGGGCAGCGCGAAAGCTGCATGCGGGGAGTTTCTGCTCCAGGATGTTGGGAACGCTTACACCACCACCGTGCCTGGGGGACCTGGGCACACAAATCCCGAACATCCAGGTAATAAACTGGTACTTGGCCAACTAAATAAAGGGCTTCCCATGTTTCTAACGAATTCACAGTTGGGCTTGGTGTGATTTCATAAACAATGAGCTCCCTGATTCATGAAAATTATATCCGTGCCAATTCAACGGAAAACAATCGTTGCAAGGCATGCTGGTCACGGATTTCAGGGCACACCGTGCATTCCCTACATCGAGGTCTCCTCTCCTATCAAAACCCATAGAACCGTCCACAACGAATGTATAACCACAACTGGACCTACAGGAGTTCCTGGATTCATTCAGGTTCCTGCCGATTACCTGGAGTCTCCAAAGTTTTCTCTATCAAGATATAAAATTCTCTCCATTAAATATTTAAAAATTCTACCTTTAGATAACAAAGTCAAACCTGACAAAATAAAATAAGCCTACGCAACGTTATCCATGCTCCTAGGAACATAAATAAACTAATCTAATCTGTAACTGCATGTAACAGGTATGTGCCAACAAAATCACAAATGTGACTCCATAGCAATTCAGCACTTAAAAACAGAAGTGCTGCCGGAGCCGGTTTGGCTCGGTGGATGGAGCGTCGGCCTGCGGACTGAGGGGTCCCAGGTTCGATTCCAGTCGAGGGCATGTGCCTGGGTTGCGGGCACATCCCAGGTGGGGGGTGTGCAGGAGGCAGCTGATCGATGTTTCTGGCTCTCTATCTCTCTCCCTTCCTCTCTGTAGAAAATCAATAAAATTAAAAAAAAAAAACAGAAGTGCTGAAAGCGATTTCTCTTACACCTGAAATACATTTTTCTCGAGGCAGCAACTGGCCGGTTTAATATGTTTTTCTTATAAAACCTGAAGGCTAGGTGAGTCCTGAGCTGTGTGTTTGCAATGCCTCAACATCAGTCTCTCGTTTTCTCTATGCCCTCCACCTTCACTTGAAAGCATTTTCAGCTGGCTGAGCTACTTCTATCTTTGTTAAAAAACAGAAGACTTTTGAAGCGATGTTTTGGCTCTATGCAGGCAAAGCCTCACTTTCCAAACAGAAACATCTGAGGAGGCCAAAGCCCTCGGATATCAGCATGTTCTACTTTGCAGTTCATGTCCTGGCATCCCACCAGGACAGCTCCTAATATCAGTCTAGCTACTAATGAGAATCTTGGGATCCTACTGATGATTTATTGTGATGCCTTTTTCAACATGAAATTACAAAGAACCAGTCTTCCAGGGAAGAGAGAGATGACAGACACATCGATTGATGGGTCTTAAGTCAAAGCACAGAATTAAATGTGCCCAGTTTTGGCCTCTGGGCCCGAGGTCTGCACCAAAGGAATCTTGCCACACTTCCAGACGCCCTGAAATGTCACCTACGCCACGTTTTAGGTCAAATGTCTAGAATTACGTAGTCACAGACAGTTAGAACTAGACAAACCCCCATGACGTCACCCTCACGCAAGAGACACATTTTAAAAGGAGGAAACTGAGCAGAGAGTAGAGCCACTCATGGGTCCCTTTGTCTCGCTGAGTCTGGGTTTCTTTGTCCCCAAACAGACTAGAGTAACACCCAGAACCTCACATAAATGACTCAGGGTCCTCCCAGACCTGAAAGGTGCGGAGGCCTTGCCAGAAAGTTCCGATCCACGTACCGGACAAAGAAGAAGGAGGCCCCGTCTCAAGAAAACTGCATATTCAACCTGACTCAGATTTCCCCTCTCCCTCCCCGCCAGATCGGGGCCTTTAACATTCTCATCCAGAAAAGAATTTTCTACTTAAAAGTACTTACCACTACATTCTTTTTTTTTTTTTTTAAGTAATCCTCTAAGGCCTTTAAATTTTAATTTGGTTTGCCCACAAATAAAAATTTTATACTTTTCAAAACCACATAGAACCCTTATAAACGGAATTTTTTAGTACATGTGTGAGTTAGTTTTTCACAAACAAGACAACAAAGATGGGCACTAGATTATCGGGGTGATCACTTGCTAAGTTATATGAATGTCTAATCGCCATGCTGCACCCCTAAAAATACTATAATACTGTATGTCAACTGTAGTTGGAAAACACACACAAAACTAGTCAATACCAAAAAAAGCAAAAGAAACAAAACTCTAAGAGCCCTTAACAAGTAGTAAGCACAGGAAACCAAAAAATGTTGTACTATCCTTCTTTATATATCCATCCGATCCCCACCCCACAGATAGCTAAGCCAACATTTGTGTGGGGGTTTTTTTGTACCCATAATTAATAGGACAATATTGGAGCAAATCAATAAAATCTACTTTTTAAAAGAATATGCACACATATTTTAATGTAGTACTTTAAGCCTGGTGTTTCAATGACTCAGATACTAGTGAATGGAATAACAGAGGAAAGTAAAGAACTGCTGGTTAATTTTGAGTTATTTTAAAGAATAAAAGAGAAATTCACTCGGAGAAACTCGCTTCTGTCCAGATCCCAGTGAAGAATAAATGCCCGAACTTAAGCCACTGAACACAAGGCACGTAATACCATTTCTGCCGAACAAATTTCAAGTCCCATCGTTTATAAACAGACATCAGGTGCAAAAACTCGGAACGTTCTGCTTCAGGGACAGATGCATCTGTCAGGCGCATCAGGAGACACGGGAAAGGCCTCAATCTGTTCGCGTTCCCTGGGGCTCTCTCTGGCTGCTTCCCATGGGGGCAAATGAGGAGAGTGGCCTTCTCACCGCATTCCCTGCCAGTAAAAAGGCCTCGGCTAATTTGCATAATCTAAATGGAGAAGTAATTGTCAGAGTGCATTTCCAAAGGGCTTGCTTTTCCCCGTGCTGTTAACTATAGGGAGGTCCCCGCTCACCGGCTCTGAGATCCCAGCAGTGGTGAGCGGCCGGGAGGCCAGGCAGCAGGGAGCCCACAAAGCAGCCAGCTTCAGGCTCCTCTGGGCGGCCCCTCCGCCTGCACAGCCCCAGTCACTCCCGCGGCCTGTTTCTCAGAGGAGAGGCAGAGGCAGAGCAGCTCAAACCCCAGGGCCGGGGCGGGAGGGTGGAACATGCAGTTCCAAACCTGTGTGTGTGTGTGTGTGTGTGTGTGTGTGAGAGAGCATGTGCAAGGGTGTGTGTGGGAGTGAGGGTGTGACAGTGTGTGACAGTGTGCAAGTGTGTGTGAGCACAGGTGAGGGTGTGTGTGAATCTGTATGAGTGAATGTATGTGTATGTGTGAGGATGAATGGTGAGTGTGAAGGTGAGTGAATGTGAACATGTGTGAGCGTCGACATGTGTGAGCGTGGACATGTGTGAGATGTGTGAGTGAATGTGAGCACCTGTGAGGGTGTGAGCACCTGGGTGCCGGATAAAAACAAGCAGCAAAGCCAGAGGAGAGAAAGGGGTGTTGGTACCGCAGCGCCTCAGACAGAGCTGGCTCAGGGTTTATCTACAAAACACTGAGAAGCCCAGCCAATCAAGATGTCTGGCCGTCTGTAGACAAAACAGCAATACCTGGTAAGCAAGGGATTTTTGAGCCAATGAGCAGATGTTGTGGTGTCACAAGTACGGCTCCACCATAACAATCTGTACAAGAAACAGAAAACTTAGCTTATCATGCCAGCACTCAACCAGAAGCTCAAATGTCCCTGGGACCCCATAATTCCCAGTTGGTTACCCCCTCACCCCCAACACACATTCTCCATCAGCCTCGTGTGAGTCAGAGAGCAGGGCGGGCAGGGACCCTTCCTGGCCCTGCTCTGGGGAGTCTGGGAACCTGTGTAAAGGCGGGAAGGCGGCGGACAGGGGCAGGCCGAAAACACCGCCCCCCCTCCGGTTTCTCAGTCAGCTTCCCTCGGGCACCTGACACGAACACACACAAACACGAGAGTCCCCTGTCGTTATTTCTCGCCCCTCCACTCTCTTCCAGGCGAGAGCCCTTTCCAAACTCGAGACGCACTAACTGTTTTGAGAACCGGCCCATAGGAGCTGCGGATCCGCCGCTAGAATGGGCAAACGGAAAGCGGGAGAACAAGTTACAGCACCTGGGCTGTGCCAGCGCTGCTTTGGGGTTTAAAACGCAAACGGGAGGCGTGAACAGAGGGCCATGTCCTCCTCGCCTGTAACTGTGGGCAAGAAGGCAGAGAACGCCGGCCCGTCTCCCGGGAGCAGCGCTTCCCACCCGTCCTGTACCGCCACCCTCCCAGGGGGGCCAGCCCTCCGCTAGGTGGGCCAGGCCTGACACCCCGTCCACCGAATGCCTGGCTGACCTGGGCCATGTTTTGCCTCCCGACCACCAACAGAAAGCGGAGCTTCATGAAAAGAAATGCCCTGGTTTCCAAAAGGCAGACTGCGATTTCTGCAGTGGGAACGAGGGACAAACATGCTTTGAGGCCCAAGACACCTTAGACAAGGATGTAGAGTAGAAATACAAAGTTCTCGGTGCCGTGGGTTAAGTCACAGAGGCACAACCAACAGGGCTGGATATTCAGATGCAATCGGAAGGCTGCCTACGACACGAACACG
>NW_005876063.1:0-10693 GCF_000147115.1 Myotis lucifugus | reverse complement strand
CTGAAAGGATGGAAGACAAATTCACACATGTATAGAATCAAAAGAAATGAAGAAGACCAAGAAGAAATGAAGAATGACATAGTTGCAATAAAGAACTCAGTAGAAAGCATCCACAGTAGACTAGAAGAAGCTGAGGACCACATCAGTGAGCTAGAGATAAGGTAGGAAAAATCACCCAAGCAGAGCAGCAACTGGGGAAAAAAACTTAAAAAAAAACAGGAGAGCCTAAGGGAGCTTTGGGACAACACGAAACAAAACAACATCCACATAATAGGGGTGGCAGAAGGAGAGGAAACTGAATAAGGAATAGAAAACCTGTAAGAAATAATGACAGAAAACTTCCCTGATATTGGGAAGAAAAAACTCACACAAGTCCAAGAAGCTCAGAGTCCCAAACAAGATGAACCCAAAAAGACTGACACCAAGACACATCATAATTAAAGCACCAATGACAAAGTAAGAATCTTAAAGGCGCCAGAGAGAGACAGAAAGTTACCTACAAGGGATCTCCCATCAGACTATCAACTGATTTCTCAACAGAAACACATCAGGCCAGAAGGGAATGGAATGAAATATACAAAGTGATGCAAAGCAAGGGACTGAATCTAAGAATACTATACCCAGCAAGGCTCTCATTCAAAATTGAAGGTGTAATCAGGAGCTTCACAGACAAAAAAGGGCTAAGGGAGTTCATTACCACCAAACCAGCAATGCAAGAAATGCTAAAGGGACGGCTGTAAAAAGAAGAAATAGGAAGGGAAGAAGGAACACAGGCATAAAGAATAAAAATGGCAACAAACAAGTACCTGTCAATAATAACCTTAAATGTAATTGGATTAAATGCTCCAACCAAAAGACATAGGGTAGCTGAATGGATAAGAAAACATGACCCACCTCAGAACAAAGGACTCACACAGACTAATAGTGAAGGGTTAGAACAAAAATTTTCAGGCTAATGGAAATGAAAAAATACTGGGGCAGCAATATTTATATCTGAAAAATTAGACCTCAAAGTAGAGGCCATAACAAGAGATGAGGAAGGCCACTTCATAATACTAAAGGGAGCAATTCAACAAGAGGATATAACTCTGGTAAACATATATGCACCCAATTCAGGAGCACCCAAATACATAAAAAAATCTTCTGGGAGATATCAAGGGAGAAATTGACATCAATACAGTCATAGTAGGGGTTTTTAATATCTTATTGACACCACTGGATAAATTCTCTAAATGAAAAATCAGCAAGGAAACATCAATCCTAAATGACTCACTAGATCAGATAGACTTGATTGACATCTTCAGAACATCTCATCCCAAAGCTGCAGAATATACATTCTTCTCAAGTGCACATGGGACATTTTCAAAGATAGACTACATATTGGGACACAGGCAAAGTCTCTTCAAATTCAAGAAGATAGAATTCAGATCAAGCATCTTCTCAGACCACAATGGCATAAAATTAGAAATCAACTACAATAAAAACAATGAAAAAAAATCAAACACTTGGAGGCTAAATAGCATGCTATTAAATAATGATTGGGTTACCAAAGAGATCAAATAAGAAATAAAAAGCATCCTGACAACAAATGACAGTGAAAACAAAACAATCCAAAATCTATGGGACACAGTGAAAGCGGTCTTGAGAAGGAAGTTCATAGCTCTACAGTCCTACCTAAAAATAAAAAAATAAAAAATAAACAAGAAAAAAATGGTAATAAATTATCTAACTCTATAACTCAAAAAATTAGAAAGACAGCAATAAGAAAAACCCAGAGTAAGCAGAAGGAAGGAAATAATAAAGATCAGAGTGGAAATAAATGACATAGAGACCAAAAAACAATACAAAAGATCAATAAAATCAAGAGCTGGTTCTTTGAAAGGATAAACAAGATTGATGAACCTCTAGCCAGGCTCACCAAGAAGTAAAGAGAGAGGACCCAAGTAAACAAAATAAAAAATGAAAGAGGTGAAGTAACAACCGACCCCACAGAAATACAAAGGATTGTGAAAAAAATACTATGAACAACTCTATTCCAACAAACTGGACAACCTAGATGAAATGGACATATTCTTAGAAAAATACAAGCTTCCAAAACTCAATCAGGAAGAATCAAAAAATCTTCATAGACCAATAACTACCAAAGAAATTGAAACAGTAATCAAAAATCTTCCAGCAAACAAAAGCCCTGGTCCGGACAGCTTTACAAGGGAGTTCTACCAAGCGTTCAAAGAAGAACTAAAATTTATCCTCCTCAGACTTTTTCAAAAAATTCAAGAGGAAGGCACACGTCCAAGCTCTCTCTATGAAGCCAGCATTACCCTAATTCCAAAACCAGATAAAGACACCACAAAGAGAACTATAGACCAATATTCTTCATGAACATAGAAGCTAAAATCCTCAACAAAATTCTAGCAAGTTGGATCCAGCATTACATTAGAAAGATCATACACCATGATCAAGTGGGATTTACTCTGGGGATGCAAGGATGGTACAATATCTGCAAATCAATTAATGTGATACATCACATAAACAAACTGAGAGACAAAAATCAGATAATCATATCAATCGATGCAGAAAAAGCATTTGACAAAATCCAACACTCTTTCTTGATAAAAACTCTCAGTAAAGTGGGAATAGAGGGATCATACCTCAACATAATAAAAGCCTTATATGACAAACCTACAGCTAAGGATCATTCTTAGAAGAATCCATAGGCAGCAATCATACTCAATGGGCAAAAACTAAACCCATTTCCCCTAAGAACAGGAACAAGACAGGGATGCCCACTCTCACCACTCCTGTTCCATATAGTACTGGAAGTGCTAGCCATAGTGATCAGACAAGAAGAAATAAAAGGCATCCAAACTGGAAAAGAAGAAGTAAAACTGTCCTTATTCGCAGATGACATGATATTGTATATAGAAAACCCCAAAGACTCCATAAAAAAACGACTAGACTTAATAAATGAATTTGGCAATGTAGCAGGATACAAAATCAACACCCAGAAATCTATGGCTTTTTTATACACCAACAATGAACTCACTGAAAGAGAAACTAAAAAAAACAATGCCATTTACCATTGCATCAAAAAAAATTAAGATACCTAGGAATAAAGTTAACTAAGGAGCTAAAAGTCCTGTACCTGGAAAACTACAGAACATTGAAAAAAGAGATAGAGGAAGACATAAATAGAAGAACATACTGTGTTCATGGATTGGTAGAATCAACATCATTAAAATGTCCATACTATCCAAAGCAATTTATAGATTTAATGCAATCCCCATTGAAATACCAACAGCATATTTCACAGACCTAGAACATAGTCTCCAAAACTTCTGGACAAAAATAGCAACAGCATATTTCACAGACCTAGAACATAGTCTCCAAAACTATCTGGAATAAAAAAAGAACCCAAATAGCCACAACAATCCTGAGAAAGAAGATCAAAGTTAGAAGGATCATAATACCAGATATCAAGCTATGTTACGAAGTCACAGTTCTCAAAATTGCCTGGTACTGGTACAAGAACAGATATATAGACCAATGGAACAGAACAGAGACTCCAGAAATCGACCCAAGCCATTATGCTCAATTAATATTTGACAGAGGAGGCAAGAGCATACAATGGAGTCAAAATAGTCTCTTCAATAAATGGTGCTGGGAAAATTGGTTCGATATATGGGAAAAATTGAAACTAGCCCACCAACTTACATCATACACAAAATCAAACTCAAAATGGGTAAAGGACTTAAATGTATGACAGGAAACCAAAAAAATCTTAGAAGAATCCATAGGCAGCAAAATATCAGACATATGTTGTAGCAATATCTTTACTGAAACAGCTCCTAGGGCAGTGATGGCGAACCTATGACACGCGTGTCAGAGGTGACACACGAACTCATTTTTTGGGTTGATTTTACTTTGTTAAATGGCATTTAAATATATAAAATAAATATCAAAAATATAAGTATTTGTTTTACTATGGTTGCAAATATCAAAAAATTTCTATATGTGACACGGCACCAGAGTTAAGTTAGGGTTTTTCAAAATGCTGACACGCCGAGCTCAAAAGGTTCACCATCTCTGTCCTAGGGCAATGGAAACTAGGGAGAAAATAAACAAATAGGACTACATCAAAATAAAAAGCTGCATAGCAACAACAACAACAAAAAAAGCCATCAACAAAACAAGAAGAAAGACCACTGCATGGGAGAACATATTTGCCAATGCTATTTCAGATAAGGGTTTAATCTCCAAAATGTATAGGAAACTCATACAACTTAACAAAAGGAAGATAAACAATCCAATCAAAAAAGGGGCAAAGGACCTAAATAGACACTTTTCGAAAGAGGACATAGAGAAAGCCAAGAGACATGAAAACATGCTCAAAGTCACTAATCATCTGAGAGATGCAAATCAAAACGACAATGAGGTACCATCTCACACCTGTCAGAATGGCTATCATCAACAAAACAAACGACAAGTGCTGGCGAGGATGTGGTGAAAAAGGAACCCTCGTGCACTGCTGGTGAGAATGCAGACTGATGCAGCCACTGTGGAGAACAGTATGGAGTTTCCTCAAAAAGTTAAAAATGGAATTCCCATTTGACCCAGTAATCACACTTCTAGGACTATATCCCAAGAAATCAGAAATAAGAAGCTTCACAGACAAAAAAAGGCTAAGGGAGTTTATCACCACCAAGCCAGCAATGCAAGAAATGCTAAAGGGTCTGGTGTAAAAAGAAGAAATAAAAAGATCAAAAAGAAAACAGCCACACAAAAAAAGAAATGGCTACAAACAAGTACCTTTCAATAATAACTTTAAACGTAAACGGACTAAATGCTCCAACCAAAAGACATTGAGTGGCTGAATGGATAAAAAAAACATGACCCATACATTTGCTGTCTACAAGAGACCCACCTCATTAGAAGGGACTCACACAGACTGAAAGTGAAGGGATGGAAAAATATCTTTCAGGCAAATGGGAAGGAAAAGAAAGCTGGGGTAGCAATTCTTATATCCGACAAAATAGACCTCAAAGTGAAGGCCATAACAAGAGATAAGGAAGGCCACTTCATAATACTAAAGGGATCAATACAACAAGAAGATATAACCCTGGTAAACATATATGCACCCAATTCAGGAGCACCCAAATACATAAAAAAACTCCTGGAAGACATCAAAGGAGAGATCGACAACAATACAATCATAGTAGGGGACTTTAATACACCACTGACATCACTGGGTAAATCCTCTAGACAAACAATCAGCAAAGAAACAGCAATCCTAAATGACTCACTAGATCAGATGGACTTAATTGACATCTTCAGAACACTTCACCCCAAAGCCACCGAATATACATTCCACTCAAGTGCTCATGGGACAGATTCAAAAATAGACCACATATTGGGTCACAAGCAAAGTCTCCCCAAATTCAAGAAGATTGAAATCATACCAAGCATCTTCTCAGACCACGATGGCATAATGTTAGAAATAAACTACAATAAAAACAACCCAAAATACTCAAACACTTGGAAGCTGAATAGCATGTTATTAAATATTGATTGGGTTACCAATGAGATCAAAGAAGAAATTAAAAGCATCCTGGAAACTAATGACAATGAAAACACAACAATCCAAAACCTATGGGACGCAATGAAAGCTGTCCTGAGAGGGAAGTTTATAGCTCTACAAGCCTATCTCAAAAAAACAAGAAAAAATGGTAGTAAATCATCTAACTCTACAACTCAAAGAATTAGAAAGAGAGCAACAAGAAAAGCCCAGAGTGAGCAGAAGGAAGGAGATAATAAAGATTAGAGCAGAAATAAATGACATAGAGACCAAAAAAACAATACAGAAAATCAATGAAACCAAGAGCTGGTTCTTTGAAAGGATAAATAAGATTGACAAACCTCTAGCCAGGCTCACCAAGAAGCAGAGAGAGAGGACCCAAATAAACAAAATCAGAAACGATAGAGGCGAAATAACAACAGACCCCACAGAAATACAAATGATTGTTAAAAAATACTATGGATAGCTCTACTCCAACAAACTAGACAACCTGGAGGAAATGGACAAATTCCTAGAAAAATACAACATTCCAAAACTCAATCAGGAAGAATCTAAAAATCTCAACAGGGCAATAACTATGGAAGAAATTGAAGCAGTCATCAAAAAGCTTCCAGCAAACAAAAGCCCAGGACCAGGCTTCACAGGGGAGTTTTACCAAACATTCAAGGAAGAACTAAAACCTATCCTCCTCAGACTACTACAAAAAATTCAAGAGGAAGGAACACCTCCAAGCTCATTCTATGAAGCCAGCATCACCCTAATACCAAAACCAGGTAAAGACAACACAATGAAAGAGAATTACAGGCCAATATCCCTCATGAACATAGATGCCAAAATCCTCAACAAAATCTTAGCAAATTGGATCCAGCAGTACATCAGATAGATCATACACCGTGAACAAGTAGGATTTATCCCAGGGATGCAAGGATGGTACAATATCTGCAAATCAATAAACGTGATACATCACATAAACAAATTGAAAGAAAAAAACCACATGGTCATATCAATTGATGCAGAAAAAGCATTTGACAAAATCCAACACCCATTTTTGATAAAAACTCTCAGCAAGGTGGGAGTAGAAGGATCATACCTCAACATAATAAAAGCCATATACGACAGGCCCACAGCTAACATCATACTCAATGGACAAAAACTAACACCATTTCCCCTAAGAACAGGAACAAGACAGGGATGCCCACTCTCACCACTCCTGTTCAACATAGTACTGGAAGTATTAGCCATTGCAATTAGACAAGAAGAAGAAATAAAAGGCATCCAAATTGGAAAAGAGGAAGTAAAACTGTCCTTATTTGCAGACGACATGATATTATACATACAAAACCCTAGAGACTCCATCAAAAAACTACTAGACTTAATACCTGAATGTGGCAATGTAGCAGGATACAAAATTAACCCCAAGAAATCTGAGGCATTTCTATACACCAATAGTGAACTTGCAGAAAGAGAGATTATAAAAACAATCCCATTTACCATCGCACCAAAAAAATTAAGCTACCTAGGAATAAACTTAACTAAAGAGGTAAAAGACCTCTACTCAGAAAACTACAGGACATTGAAAAAAGAGATAGAGGAAGACATAAACAGATGGAAGAACATACTGTGTTCATGGATTTGTAGAATCAACATCATTAAAATGTCCATACTACCCAAAGCAATCTATAAATTCAATGCACTTCCCATTAAAATACCAACGGCATACTTCACAGACCTAGAACGAACTCTCCAAAAATTCATCTGGAATAAAAAAAGACCCCGAATAGCTGCAGGAATCCTGAGAAAGAAGAAAGTAGTTGGGATCTCAATACCAGATATCAAGATGTATTACAAAGCCACTGTTCTCAAAACTGCCTGGTACTGGCAGAAGAACAGGCATATAGATCAATGGAATAGAATAGAGAACCCAGAAATTGGCCCGAACCAATATGCTCAATTAATATTTGTCAAAGGAGGAAAGAACATTCAATGGAGCCAAGATAGTCTCTTCAATAAGTGTTGTTGGGAAAATTGGACAGATATATGCAAGAAAATGAAACTAGACCACCAACTTACACCATACACAAAAATAAACTCAAAATGGATAAAGGACTTAAATGTACGACAGGAAACCATAAAAATTCTAGAAGAATCCAAAGGCAACAAAATCTCAGACATATGCCAAAGCAATATCTTCACTGATACAGCTCCTAGGGCAGTTGAAACTAAAGAGAAAATGAACAAATGGGACTACATCAAAATAAAAAGCTTCTGCACAGCAAAAGAAACCATCAACAAAACAACAAGAAAACCCACTGCATGGGAAAACATATTTGCCAGTGTCATATCTGATAAGGGCCTAATCTCCAAAATTTATAGGGAACTCATACAACTTAACAAAAGGAAGATAAACAATCCAATCAAAAAATGGGCAAAGGACCTAAATAGACACCTTTCAAAAGAGGACATTCAGAAAGCCAAGAGACATATGAAAACATGCTCAAAGTCACTAATCATCTGAGAGATGCAAATCAAAACAACAATGAGGTACCATCTCACACCTGTCAGACTGGCTATCATCAACAAATCAACAAACGACAAGTGCTGGAGAAGATGTGGAGAAAAAGGAACACTCATGCACTGCTGGTGGGAATGCAGACTGGTGCAGCCACTATGGAAGACAGTATGGAGTTTCCTCAAAAAACTAAAAATGGAACTCCCATTTGACCCTGTGATCCCACTTCTAGGAATATATCCCAAGAAACCAGAAACACCAATCAGAAAGGATATATGCACCCATATGTTCATAGCAGCACAATTCACCATAGCTAAGATCTGGAAACAGCCTAAGTGCCCATCAATAGATGAATGGATTAGAAAACTGTGGTACATCTACACGATGGAATACTATGCTGCTGTAAAAAAGAAGGAACTCTTACCATTTGCAACAGCATGGATGGAACTGGAGAGCATTATGCTAAGTGAAATAAGCCAGTCAATGAAGGAAAAATACCACATGATCTCACTCATTCATGGATAATAAACTTATGAACAATAATAGATACAGAGGCAGAGCTGCCTCAAACAGATTGTCAAACTGCAGCGGGAAGGCCCGGGAGGGTTGGGGGACAGGAGGGAGGGGGGTAAGATATCAACCGAAGGACTTGTATGCATGCATATAAGAATAACCAATGGACATAAGACACTGGGGGTTAGGGGAGGCCAGGGGATTGTCAAGGGTGGGGAAAAAAAAGGACACATATGTAATACCCTTTGTAATACTTTAAGCAATAAAAAAAAAATGGGGAAAAAAAAGAAATCAGAAAGGATATATGCACCCCTATATTCAAAGCAGCACAATTCACCATAGCTAAGATTTGGAAACAGCCTAAGTGCCCACCCACAGATGAGTGAATTAAAAAACTGTGGTTCATCTACACAATGGAATACTATGCTGCTATAAAAAGGAACTTTTACCATTTGCAACAGCATGGATGGAACTGGAGAGCATTATGCTAAGCAAAATAAGCCAGCCGGAGAAAGGTAAATACCACATGATCTCACTCATATGTAGGATATAATGATCAGCATAAACTGATGAACAAAAATGGATCCAGAGACAAGGTGGCACTAAGCCAGCAGTTCTCAATCTGTGGGTCGCGACCCCTTTGGCGGTCGAACGAACCTTTCACGGGTCGCCTAAGACCATCCTGCATATCAGATATTTACATTACGATTGATAACAGTAGCAACATTACAGTTATGAAGTAGCAACGAAATAATTTTATGGTTGGGTCACAACATGAGGAACTGTATTTAAAGGGCCAGAAGGTTGAGAACCACTGCTGACGAAGCAGACTGTCCAACCTCGGGGAGAAGGCAGGGGAGGAGGGGTTAGAGATCAACCAAAGGACTTGTATGCATGCATATTAGCATGACCGATGGACACAGACACTGGGGTAGTGGGGGCTTAACCTCGGGGGTTGGAGTGGCTGGGGGGTATTAATAAGGGAAAAAAGGAAACATGTAATACTTTAAACAAAAAAAATCAAAAGAAGAATAACGTGTGAAAATTATGTGAAATTCAAATTTCAGCCTCATAAAGTTGTGGAACACAGAAAAAAAGTTTCAACCAATGAATGCATAAATAAGTGGGACAACAAATGGATGTTTCTCTCCCTCTTTCCCTCCCTCTTCCCCTTCCTCTCTATAATCAATCAATCAATCAATACAGGTGTCCCCCCAAAAATGTATATACATTTAAAAAATACTTTTTAAAAATTTTCCTTTAAAAAAAGTATGCTCTCTGAGCCAGAGGGGAGCTGGCTTATAAGGACAGAAGTCCCTGTCCCTGGTCCCTGATGGTCCATCTTCATGAAAATAACAGCTCCGAATCCTCACAATTCGATTGGCCCAAAAGGTACTGTCTTGATTGGTCAGAATAGAACCTCTCTGGATAGGGAACGCCTCAATTCTATTGGTTGAAATAGGAACCTTTTGTAAGGGCTGGCTCAGATGGCAGAAATACAGTGCAGGCAGGCAGTTTAGTTCAGGCTTCCTTGGAAGTGCAGTTTGTGTGAGAGGCCTCTGTGCAGAAATGGCTGCTAGGTTCTGATTTTTGTTATTGTTGTTGTTTTTTTAAATTTGAGCCCACTTAGTCACCAGGAGCCCTTCTCCTAGATGTCTTTTTTCCTAGGGGTTCACAGGTGGTAATCTGTGGGGCAAAGGAGTTGGAGGATAATGCCTTACGTTTTAATCTCTGAGACAGAGATTCCGGTTCACTTAAACTGAATTTATTACAGAGAAAAGACATAAGCTAAATATGAGTTTAAAATCTAATCAATGCTAGTTTGCTTTGAGATCATATTAAGAGAGTACACTTAATTATCAAAGTTGGAATCTATACATATATTGATATAAACTTTATATCTATATTAATATGCATTCTATTATATTAATTATATCACATTAACTATATTAAGACTATTATATTAATTATGTTATTAATATAATATAGCTGTACATTATTAATATTAAGAATATTGATTTTTTGTATATAACACCTAAAAGAAAAAAATCATGTTCTATATTCATGTGACTATGTGGGTTTCATCTTATATGATA
>NW_005876062.1:0-10693 GCF_000147115.1 Myotis lucifugus | reverse complement strand
GTTCTTCCTGAATAAAGTTGCGGTAACTGAGAAATAGTATGAGAGATAATAATACCCCTTTTAAGCTCTTAGCAGTCTCAAGGAACTGGGCATACCAATCGCCCTTCCTTTTTTAAAAGACTCTCCTCTTATAGCTCTCCCTGTGGAAGGTCAGGGGGAGGGGCACTTTCTATTCCACAATGAGGCCCCCAGGGTGTCAGCAAGTCATGCGCACGCGAGGGCGGCCGCCTAATCTTTTCTTGTGCCCTTCAGCACAATTAAGCACAGGCATTTAGTTACCAGAATTACACAAATTTTCCCAATTCAATCCGAACCTTAAACTTTTAGCTGGCAAGTCAAAATATTCAGCATTTCTCAATCAGTCTAGAATCTAGCTAGCATCCCTTTTTTTTGGGGGGGGGGGGGTAAATGATCAGTCTTGGGCTCCATCCTGCACATCTGCAAAGAGACTCTAGCTCAAAACTCTATCCAAAATCGGACAGTGCGCGCATTAGTTTTAAGCCAGCTTTTCTCTCTACACGTGCACAGAAATCCCAGACGCATTTACTTGGGGAGGGGGTGACCTGTTTTCACAGATCCTCACTCAGATGCCCACCTGACCGAAGTTGTGGAGCCACACAAAGGAGGGGAGAGGGCAGGCCCCCTCCCTCCACACTCACACACTTTCACCAGACATTCACTCAGAGTTTAAACAATAACAACTTCCCAACTCCTGAGGGAGCTCTACAGCCTCCCCCAATCTCCTTGAAATGATCAATCACAATACCCAAAGGAGCAGTCTGAGTCCATCCCATAACATCCGTCCAGTAAGTCCACAGAAAACAGAAAAACACAGACACAGACAAACAGAGGGCCCCAAAGAACAGCCTTCCAACTCCATGGAAGCAACTAGACGATGGCCTTACGCCAAACTGGCGGGAGCGACCCGCCTCGTCTCAGATTCTCAGATTGAGGGGGTTCCTACAGACCTTCTGACTCCGCAGAAGCAAAACTACACCCCTCCAGATGGAGGGTCGAGGCATCCCCCGACTCCTCCCGCCCTTGATCCCCCTGTGCGTCCACTTAGATCATTGCGGGCGATTACAGATTTCAGAAGTGAGCTCACACAGAACAGATACAGAACAAGTCCCTGAACAGAGGCAGTAGAAAACTGCCTAGGAATGCTTCTCTTCTACCTTTTTTAAAAGATAGGCCAGATTCAAACCCTTAGCCAGTCCGAGTTTTGACGGTGAGTACCATCTAGAAGCCATTCCTCCAGATACAGGAAAAGTCCCTTAGAGATACATATATCACACAGAACAGAATACACAACACACAGACACTTACCGCGGCCAGTCAGACTCTACGGATTGGGGGGGTCCCTCAATGGTTTTGGGGATCCCGGACGAGCCCCCAAATATTATGCCCAGATTTCAGGATCCCCAAGAAACCACATCAGGGAGCCAGCCAGTCCGATGCAAAAGCATAAGAGTCTTTATTCGAGCTAGCTCGGCTCCCCCACCTTGCCGACGCAGCGACAGGAAGCAGAGAGAGATAACTCTGTGTGGAGACGGGTTATATAGGGGGAGTTGGAGGAAGGGGAGGAGAAAGGACTGTGCTCTGCCGATTGGCCAGGCACAAGTCTGTGTCTTGTTCCTGGGTGTGGCTAGCAGAGGCTTAGACTTCCGGGAAGAAGCTCCTTGCCAAGCACGTGGCCAAGGTAAGATGGAGCACTTACCCTGGGGCAAGGTGGAGGGCGTAGCCCTTACCCTGGGGCAAGGTGGAGGGCCTAGCCCTTACCCTGGGGCAAGGTGGAGGGCCTAGCCCTTACCCTGGGGCAAGGTGGAGGGCCTAGCTCTCGCCCTTTCAATATGGAAAGAAGCATGCAAGAATAGCCAAGAAAACACTGAAAAAAAAAGTTTTGAGGGGAGACTAGCCCTACGAGGTGTTAAAACATACTGTTAAGCCTTTATAACTAAAATAATACAGACAAATAGAACAATGGAATAGAATGAAAACCCATAAATTGATCCGACTACATCTGGACATTTAGTATAGGATAAGATTTCATCTAAAATTGCTGGCTCAGAGATGGACATTTCCATGAATGGTGTTGGGCCAATAGGATAACCATTTGGGGAAAGGTAAAATTACGTCCACATAATACATGAGAACAATCTCCAAATGGGCTGGGCATCTAAATATAAAAAATAAAACCATATTAGTCCTAGAAGAAAACATGGGTTAATTCATTTTTAACCTAAATATAAGGAAATATTTTCTGTGACTCAAAATTCAGAAGCAATAAGAGAAAATATTGAAAAACTTGACCACAAATTTGCATAGTAAAAAATGCAATAAAGTAAAAGGACAACTTACAAACTGGGAGAAAATATTTGCAGTATTTACTACAGATAAAAGGCTAGTATCACCAATATATAAAGAACTCTTAAATTTGAAGGACAAGGGATAAGAAACCTGATAGAGAATGGGAAAAAGACATGTAAGATAATTCACAAAAGATATGTAAATGGCCCCCAAAGTTTGGAAATTAAAGTTTAAATGTACTTATAAAGAAATTCAAGTTAAAACAAAATGGAGATTCTATTTCTTTCCTATAAAATTGAAAAACACCTTCATACATTGTCAGTGGGAATACAAAAAAAGTGGTACAACCCTTCTGAAGGGAAATTTAACAATACCTAACACAGCTGCTATGCACTTACCTATTGCCTTAGCAGTTTCACCTTAGGAATCTACCCTAATGATACACCACTATCTACTCTAAAGATACAGCACTATGAAAATATATGTGCATAAGGTTATTCATGGTTGCATTGTTTATACTTGCAGAATATTGCTCATACGTAGAATGGTTGAATAATGATGGTATAGCCACATAATGGAGTCTATGGAGCTGTTAAAACAATGAGGCAGATCTTTATGAATTTATATGGAGTGATTACCAGGATATATTTTAAATGAAAAAAACACACAACAAATTAAAAATGTATAGCATGCTGCCATTCTTGTAAGAAAGGCATGAGAAAATATACGTATATCTGTTCACTGTGTAAAAGAAATACAGGAATGATTAAACAAGAAGTTAAAGAGATTGGTTATCTGCAAGAGTGAGTGGGAATTGGGTAGAAAGAATGGGGTAATGAGGGTAGGATAGTATGGATAAGGAAGGTGATACTTCTCTGAGAATGCCTTTTTGTATAACTCTGAGTCTTAGAACCAGGGTATTGTTTCACATACCTATAATAGATAAATACTGAAAAACAACCAGGATGTGGGGGGAACCGAAAGTGGAATATGAGCAGTAACAAATTACCCTAACTGTAATATAAATAGACTAGAGGCCTGGTGCATAAATTCATGCATGAGGGGTAGGGGGAGTAGTGGACCGCAGGAGGTTGGCCAGCCACAGGAGGTTGGCTGTGGGAGTGCACTGACACCAGGGGGCAGCTCCTGCATTGAGCATCTGCCCCCTGGTGGTCAGTGTGTGTCATAGCCCCCTGGTGGTCAGTGCGTGTCATAGTGGTCGTTCCGGTCGTTTGGTCATAATGTTCGCTTAGACTTATACTATATATAGATAACATAACCATACTGAAGGGTGGGGTAGGAAAGAATTAATTTAAGTAACTTTGGAAAGTAGTATTTGTGTATTTTAGAGCTAAAGAGAGAACTAATTATACAAATTTTGTACTGTAGTGAGTATATTTGTTTATCACAGGCATGTGAGTTAGTCATTCTGAAACTACATGTACACAGGTCTGAACTAATAACTATATATTGTGAATAATGAGAGTCAGGTTTCTCAATGTCCTAGAAAAAATATTCAGATCTTTTTTCAAATATTTACATGGTTTTGGGTTAGAATAGGAGGTATTGGTAGGAATTTATGATTTCAATATAATATTATATACATATGTATTTATATTCAGGCCCAAAAAATGTATACACACTTTAACAGCTGATAGCTCAATTTTCTAAATGAAATGTATTTTAATAAACATTGCCTTTATAATTATTCAAAGTGTGTGTATTTTTTGGGACATCCTATGTATCTATGGCTACCTGTATGCATAAATATAGATGTTGCATGTGTATGTACACACACATTTATTTATTTCCTAACTCTGTCATCTGGGAGGGCCTAGAAGCAATGACAACCCAGGAGCAGTGAGGACCTATAGCACCCAGATATTGGTTTCTAAATACAGTTGACCCTTGAAAAATGTGGGGTTAGGGTACTGATCCCCATGCATTCAAAAATCTGCTGTGTAATTCCTGGCTGTAAAAATCAGCAGGGCCTGTAACTGAGTGAGATGGAGGGCTGTGAGTTCCAGGCATTCCTCTTAAAGGGCCCACACATGGACTTACTTGGACTCACTCCCTCTGAGCTCCAGTGCTGGGGCAGCAGCTTGAAAGGCACCAGGGACCTATGGGGAGGAACTGAATTGTCTGGCATCAGGGTGAGAGCTGGAGGGGCAACTTTCTCACAGACAGAAGTGCTGGCAGAGGCTGTTGTTCCTTTGATGAGCCTACCCCCAACAGAGTCAGCAGGTACCATATCTGAGTCTCCATTAACTTGGCTCACACTGTTCTCTTCACCCTGGTGATTCTCTGAGACCCTGCCCCACTCAATTTGCAGGCCCATCCATACTGTTTCCAGTGGCTTTCACATATAAATGGCCTTTCTTGGCTCATGCTTCAGACTTTCCTAAAATCTCTCAAACAAGCAGCATCTGCCCCATACCTCTTGCTAAGGCAGCCAGCCTTGGTTCTAAGCTTTGCCTATCTGGGGCATCTCCAAGCCCAGCACAAGTAGCAGCCATCTGCAGATCACTTTGTAGCTCATTTTGGGTGGCCTTGAGCAGAACACAGGTGGTGGCTGACCTTGGCCTGCACCTGCAGGGAGGCCCCAGAACCAGTGCACCCAGAGGACAGCTTCATATTACCACATTGAAACACCACCCAACCACCTCCACAAGCAACACACTCAAGATGCAGACTCAGTGGGGTGTCAGAGCCCCACTGAAGTACGTCCTGCTCTGTTGAGTGGGCCACTACACAGCTGATCCTCCACAGTGGGGGAGGGTACACATTGAGTGCCCAGCTCTGGTGAATGGGGAGGCTTTGCTACTGGACCCTACAGAACATCTACTACATAAGACCACTCTACCAAGCCTGGGGGATGTGGCAGCTCTACCTAATACATAGAAATAAACCCAGGAGGTTGCCAAAATGAGGAGACAGAGAAGATGTCCCAAATGAAAGAACAAAACAAAATTCTAGAAAAAGAACTAAACAAAATGGAAACAAGCAATCTACTAGATGCAGAGTTCAAAACACTGGTTATAAGGATGCTCAATGAACTAAGTGAGAACTTCAACAGCTTACAAAAGGTCATGGAAACCAGAAAAAAGAACCAGCCAGATATGAAGGCTATACTAACTGAAATGAAGAATAATTTACAGATAATCAACAGTAGAGTAGACAAAACTGAAAATTAAATCAGTGATTTGGAATATAAGGAAGAAAAAAACACCCAATCAGAACAGCAGAAAGAAAAAAAGAATTCAAAAATATGAAGATATGTAAGGAGCCTCTGGGACAACTTCAAGTGTGCCAACATTTGCATCATGCACATGCCAGAAAGAAAGAAGAGAGGACAAGAAATTGAAAACATATTTGAAAAAATAATGACAAAATTTTCCTAATGTGATGAAAGAAATAGACACACAAGTCCAAGAAGCACAGAGAGTCCCAAACAAGATGAACCCAAAGAGGCCCACACCAAGACACATAATTAAAATGCCAACGGTGAAAGACAAAGGGAGAATCTTAAAAGTAGCAAGAGAAAAGAAGTTAGTTACTTACAAGGGAGCTCCCATAGACTGTCAGCAACTTTGCAGGCCAGAAAGCATTGGCAAGAAATATTCAGTGTGTAAAGCAAGGACCTACAACCAAGATCATTCTATCCAGCAAAGCTATCATTTAGAACTGAAGGACAGATAAAGAGGTTCCCAGTCAAGAAAAAGCTAAGGAGTTCATCAACACCAAACCAGTATTACATGAAATGTGAAAGGGTGAAGAGGAAGAAGGAGAAGGAGAAGGAGAAGGAGAAGGAGAAGAAGAAAGAATAAAATGGCAATGAATACATATCTATCATCAATTGAATATAAAAAACAAATAAGCAGAACAGAAACAGACTTCATAGATACAGAGAACATGTCAACCTGTAACTGAAAAATAAAAAATGATTTAAAAAAGAAACATGACAAGTAAATACAATGTGGGATCCTGGGGGAAATGTCATAAATGGGAAAACTGCTGAAATTTAAATGAGTCTGCAGATTAGTTAGTAGTGTCATGTTTATGGTAATTTCCTGCTTGTCATGATTGTACTATGATAATGTAGATGTTACCATTAGGGGAAACTGAATAAAGTGTGTACAGGAACTCTTTGTACCATTCTTGCAACATTTCCTTAAGACTAAAAGTATTTCATAATAAAAAATAAAAAATAATGGAATGTTTCCTAGCATCTTCCAAAGGTAACAAAGTTTTTTTAAAAAAAATATAGTATCTTTATGGAATCAAGGATTTAAACATATTTAATTTGTTTCAACCCATTACAGTTAAAATTGTCCCATCTTTGGCCAATGGGAACGTAATTAGGGAGGATCCTGAGATTTTTTACTCAGGCACCCTGAGTCTTTATGACTCTAATAGTTTGAGAGTGTCCTTGTTTTGCAATATATAAAAGTACTTATTAATTTCAAGCTCCAGACCTGAAATCAGCCATTTCTCCAAGGATTTATGTGTGTGTGTTTTTAAGTGGGCAATGATCTTTAGAGAACATAACATGAATGCTAGGGGTGCTGATTTTTACTGTATTATTCATAGTTTTGGGGCATTTTCAATGGACAGAGCTAGAAAATATGTTTTGTTTGTTTTAAAGATAAAAAGCACTATAAATTAACATTGATACTTCCAATTCATGCACAGGACTAACTATAGAGTTTTTATTTAACATCATCGATCTTACATCTATATTTTCTTTCAACTATGTCAAAATTGTTTCTTCAAAATACCACCCATTTAATCCACACACAAAAGTCTCTATCAATTCCACTATTATCAGCAACAATATGATTTCTAAAAAGAAATACACACACACACACACACACACATTTGCACTTATTTTTGTCCTAAGATGTATTTGACTAAGGATGTACAATCAATCAACTTATTTTAAAGTCACTTGGAATAGTTTCTTTCTATTTGGTTATGTCATCAACTAATACATAATTAGATGGCTTTGTTTCATTCTTCTTTTGTTTTTAGGGATAATTAAAATGTGAATTTTGCTTTATGACTTTGTAAAATATTTACTGGCTCCAAAATCAAATTTATAAAATAAATAGTATATTCAAAGAAATCTAGCTTCTATCCCTATCTCTTTTACACTGTTCTCTCACTTTGCTTATAGGTAACCATTTAAAAAGTCATGTTTTATCTTTCCATTTTGTTTTAGTGTAAGCATATGTATGTGCATATGAATCCATAAAAACATGGATGCATCTTAGAAAATGGCAACCAATGTACATATTTTCTTCACCTTGATTTTTTATTGAAAATCCTGGAGATTACACCAAAGCAATACATAAATATAATCTTATTTTCTGCCTACAGTTGATTCTAATCCTTGGCTTTACAAATAGTGTTCATGCTGAGGTGTTTTTATTGATGTTGACTTGGCAGAGCCTTAGGGGAAGAATCAAGGGGTGAGGCTGCTTGGGCAATAGGGTTCCTCTCACATAGTCAGGGATTTGTACTGCACATCCCAGAGTGGGATTCCCATTCTCTGGAACTGTAGCCATAGGTGGATCCTGCTTCTTGGATACTTGGGAGTAAGAGGTCTTTAAACTGTGTTTTTCATGGGGGTTAGCATGAGCTGGGATTTCTTGGTGGTTTTGACAGGCAATTATCCTGAAAAGCAGATGGGAAAGAAGAGATTATGGTGTTAGATAGTGATCAACCCATGCAAAAATCATTTAAACCCACAGATGCCTGCTTTCCCTTTAGGAGAGTTCAATCTGGGCATTCAACCTTCTTGTATTTCTCATGTTGGCACTGTAGTAGGGTTATCAGTATCTGTAGGACACTGGTAATACTGTTTCTGATGAGTCTCTCCCTATTTTCTGTCTTCATCCTAACTTCTCTCTCCTCGCATTACCCCTGTATTATATGGTCATATAGCTTACTTCTGCTCTGACAACCACGGTGTAACTCTTTTGGAGTAAACCACCCTGTCCTGTTTTCATTGTACTTCTCTGACTGCTTGTTAGTCTCTCTTTTTTTTTTTCTTTCCAAAAGTCTATTCTTGGCCTTTGTCTCAGAACCTTAGATCTGAGTCCTTGATTTTTCAATGAAAGCTACTCTTTCCTCAGAAAAATGTACATTTCTTTCTATCTGTATACAGAATTGTGCATATAATTTCAAGGAGTTCATGAACACCTTTCCATGAGCACAAATTCAAGGACTTCTTCTCTCACACGCTCTAGGCTTCCTCTCCCAGGACCATTATTGCTGTTTAATCACAAATGACTCCCAAATCCATATCTCACACCCAGGCCCCTTTTCTGACCTCCACATGCCTCTAGGGCAGTGGTCGGCAAACTCATTAGTCAACAGAGCCAAATATCAACAGTACAATGATTGACATTTCTTTTGAGAGCCAAAGTTTTTAAACTTAAACTATATAGGTAGGTACATTGTTATTAACTTAATTAGGGTACTCCTAAGGCTTAGGAAGAGCCACACTCAAGGGGCCAAAGAGCCGAATGTGGCTTGCGAGCTGCAGTTTGCCGACCACGGTTCTAGGGAATCCCTCCAGCATACTCTGTAGAACATACCAGTATCTATAACTGAGGCTGCTCTCTCCTTCCATAGATCTGTTCCTCTGTCCATGTCTCAGTGGGTAGCTATATTATTTGACTTGCTGTCCACGCCATAACCCAGGAGATATTCTAGATTTCTTCCCTGTCATTCTCCACATCTAGTCGGTGACTCTTAGATGGGAGCAAGGGCCCTTTGCTTTCCCCCATGACACAGCCCTAGTTCAGGCCACCGTCATCTCCCACCTGGATGGCTACAGCAGCCTTTTAACTGGTCTCTGGTCTCTAGAAGCAATGTCTCCCCACCTGGGTAACTACTTTTGCACAGTAGCTAGTGAGATCTTTCTAAATTGCAAGTCTGACCATGTCACTCCACTGTTGCTGACTCTTCAATAGCCTCCCATTGCCCCACTGAAAAGTCCTGGCATGATTCAAAGGCCTTTCATGACCTCTCCCTCTTCATTGTTTGCTCACCGGGGTTTCCAACTTCTATATCTACTTTTTCCAGGATCTCTGCACTGGTGAGATTTGATATAAAACATAATTTTACAAACATCTTATAAGCTATCAAAGCAGGTCCAAAGATCACTGAATAGAACAGGGCTGGAGAGTGGTGACCAGATCCCAAACCTTTACTGAGGAGCTTCTATGTGCAAGGAAGTTCTGAAGGAGATGCAGAGATGAGTAATTCAAGGCTCTGCCCCACGGGCCTCATAGTCCACAGAGGAGTGGACAAGAGGCGTGTTCCAAATGAACTGTTTAACAGAATCGTTAGATGTCTACCACACACCGGGCTTTGTAACGTAAGGGGAAAGGCAATTCAATGTCATAAGGGAATGAACTATGGGGATGCAAGTGGGGATAGACTAGTGAAGCCTCTGTGGGGAAGAAGGGGTTGAAAACTTGAAGAGTGGGCAGGGAATGGTCCAGAAGAGAAGGGGTCAGGGACTGGGAGAGCCTCCAGGAAGAAGGACCTGAAGGAGGCCAGGGCATACTGTGTCCTTGGAAATGAACCACAGATGGAGGGCCCTGTTCTCACCTGGGCTCCAGCCTCCAGCTTCTGAGGAGGCTTTTGGGAGCTGAAAAATGGCTTCATTTGCATTTCTCTAGACTCACATATGAAACGCTAAAATGGTTCTGAGGTGTCATGGATGTTACCACCAAGTATGGTTGTTGGGTGTTTCACAGATAGAGTGAGGGGTTCAGAGGAATTGAAGTACAATTTTCAGACGTCTAAAGTATATTCTGTGAACTGAGCAATCATCATGGGAATATAGAAATGCATAAATTTAGTTTTTTGCCCTTACAGAGGCAGAGTTATCGGCTATGGGAGTTCAAAAGAATAATGCATCCCTTTAGCTTAGATGTGAGTTGGTAGTCAAGAAAGGCTTCTTGGAGGAGGTATGATTTGAGCAGAATCCGAAACTAAGGGTAGGATTTGCATAGTTGGGGAGGTAGAAGGGGAAATTCCAGGTGTGGGCAAAGCATGCTCAGGGGACAATGAAGACTCTAAATGGGTTCTGGAAAGGGGCGTCCAGGGAGGTTGATCTGTGGAAATAAGGCCGGTGGAGCCCTGGCCGGTGTGGCTCAGTTGGTTGGAGCATTGTCCTATACACCTTAAGGGTCAAGGGTTCAATTCCCGGTCAGGTTTGATCCCCAGTTGGGGTGCATGTGGGAAGCAACTGATCAATATTTCACTCGTGCATCGATGTTTTTCTCTCTCTCCTTCTTCCTTCCTCTCTTTATAAAAATCAATAAAAGCATGTCCTCGGGTGAGGATGAAAAAAAATAAATAAAAAAAG
>NW_005876061.1:0-10693 GCF_000147115.1 Myotis lucifugus | reverse complement strand
AGGCAGGCAGCAGCAGGCGGGGAACGTTGGAGTCCGTAGTCACTGGAGCAAGCGAGCCTCCCTGCTCGCTTCAGTGCATGGCTGCCGGCCGCCATCTTGGCTGACAGTTAATTTGCATATACTCACTGATTAGCCAATGAAAAGGTTAGCGGTCGTACGCTAATTACCATGTTTCTCTTTTATTAGTGTAGATTGTATATGCATTGTGATCTAATGTTTTTCCCAATCTTCATGTGAAAACTGAGGATCTTGGTAAAGCATCAATAGAATTTTTGTTTTGTTTATTTGTTTTGGTTTTTAATGTTCTAAAATGTAAAAATGTATAAAAGTCTCATTTTATGAATTAAAAAATAAGTGATTATCAAATTACAAGTGTAATACCTAATTGCACTTCTCTGAAATACTTGTTTAAAATACAACCTCTGAGAGCTGGGATAGGTCTCCTTTATTTTATGCATTATCTGTAAAAATTTTGGCCACTAAAATTAAAAAGAATAAATTGGTATTAAAAATGACATAAATGTTGCAGGAAATTACGTGTTATTAAGCATTTTTCTCACCAGCAGGTAGCATTAATATTGAGTATGTTTGGTCTTGAGATACATAATTTTTTATAGAGTAGTTGTGAAGGTGGGAGTGAGTGGGTAGGTGGGAAGAGATAAATCAAAGAACTTGTATGCATATAGGCATAACCCATGGACACACAATAGAGTGGTGAATGCCTGTGGTGGGGTGTGGAGGCAGGCTAGAAGGGGTCAATGGGGGAAAAGGGGAATATATCTAATCCTTTCAACAATAAAAATTTTTTAAAAAGTAGTTGTATGATGGAAAAATGAAATCAGATAAACAAAATAAAACTTCAGAAGATTTAGAATTAATTCATTGGTACACATGTGAATAAAAACTAATTTTTTAAAAAATTAAAATCTGCAATTTTCAAAACAAAAAAATCTCAACCCTTTACTTGTAATGGGGTAAAGTTTCAGTCTGTTTTAACATATGCATCAGATTAATATGTAATGCCAAGAGTCACATGTTGATTTTGAGGTGAATATGCATGAGTAAGTACATGTATGTTAAGCAGTCAAAACCAAAAAATCAACAGGGCATTGGGCACAGACCTTTCGAAATCCCTTTGTCTAACCACAGTCATTGAAGTCATTTGCTGTTACACAACACACAATAACTATTGGAACAATAGACATAATGCGGTTGGATCTAATCCCTTGAAAACATTATTTCAGCATTTCCTCTGAAAATCTTTTGTTAATCATGGAATGTTTTGTAAGTGCTTAATGAATCCACTTAAGTATTTGCATAAAAATTATACTGTGGCATACTATTGATCACAAACCAAGTAATTCTACTTTCTTTCTGCTTGTAATAATGTCCATTTATCTTATTCAGTAAGTATACATGTTCTTGGAATTAAGATAATCTCTTAACTAATGACTAGTGGCCCGGTGCATGAAATTCATGCAACGGTGGGGGGGAGGTGTCCCTCAGCCCGGCCTGCACCCTCTTGTAATCTGGGACCACTGGCTCCTAACTGCTCACCTGCCTGCCTGCTTGATCGCCCCTAACCACTCTGCATGCTGGCCTGCTTGCCCCCAACTGCCCCCCCCCTTGCTGACCTTGCTCCCAAATGCCCCCTCGCCAGCCTGATCACCCCCAACTGCCCCCCTGCTGGCCTGCTCACCCCCAACTGCCCTCCCCTCCTGTCCTGATCACCCCTAACTGCCTCTGCCTCTGCCCCATTACCATGGCTTTGTCCGGGAAGGTCTCCCAGTCTAATTAGCATATTACCCTTTTATTAGTATAGATAATCTCATTATTTAAAGACAAATTAATACACTTGTCAAAAGGCATTTATTATTAGAATGATGGAAAATACCAAATCCATAAATCACTAAATGTGTATCCATAAATACATCATGGTATTTATACACAATACATAAATCATTGAAATGTATAATTTTTCATGTTACATAATAGTAGTTTAAAATATTTATGTTTGTATAAGTTATACTCCTAATGAGCCATTACCTATTCTTTCTATCAATAAATTCCTAAAATTATTACCATTTTGATTGAAAAGTTATGAAAGTGCATGTGCTGTTTCAAAAGCAGAAAACAGTGGTAAAAGCAGATCTATGGAAAAGTAAATTTGATAAGAACACTTCTATGACCATGTTTTTCTTTTAATAAGAAAAATACCTAAAACTTTTAGATGTAGCTTCAAATATTTCACTTAAATAAAATATATCAGTAAACACTGTTGTTCTTTCCTGACATTTAAAATTTTGGAGCAAAGCATATGCCTTGACTTAATGCCTTTCAACTCTCAATTATAATTATTTTCTATTATAAAATTTAATTTTCTAACGTTCAAGATGTCAAAAAAGAATGATACTTGCTGACAAAAAAAATGTTTTCTTAGGCAGACAGTTCGTACATGAGGATCAATTCAAGACATTAAAAGAAGTCACAAGCCGTGATGAATAAGTTACACTCATTTTTATCATGTATAATGCATGTTATAAGGTGTTTTGTTTTGTTTTTGTCAATGTGGACATTTAATTTCCTGTTCATTCATTCATCACTGAATTCCTACATTTATGCACCTATCTTCCCTGCCATTAGTCTACACTCTCATTAAACAATTTTTATTGAGTGACTATAATCCATATAATTCAGTCCAGACTCCATGCATTATTTCAGTAATTGTCTGACCTGCACCCTCACTACTCTTGTCCCTTTGTTCTTTCACCCTAACCAGCTAAACACACCTCTCTACCCAAATCAGATTGATCTAACTATGGATCCACTTTCTAGAGCCAGGCTGCCAAACACTGCTCATTACAAGAGGACATCTCTCCATAATGCAGAGGGGCACTATAATATCGGAATCTCAGCTGGGTGCTCAATGGTGCCTTATAATGCTCCAGTTCTTCAGTCACCATTCTTTCCCTATGGACATTTGAAGCCAAACCATTCTTTGTGGTGGAGCATTTTTTTAAATCTATTTTATTAATTTTTTACAGAGAGGAGGGGAGAGAGATAGAGAGTTAGAAACATTGATGAGAGAGAAACATCAATCAGCTGCCTCCTGCAGCTGGGACCCTTCAGTCCGCAGGCTGACACTCTATCCACTGAGCCAAACCAGTCAGGGCATGGTAGAGCATTTTTGTGCATTGTGGGGAGCTTAGCACCATTCTTGGCCTCAACCCACCAAGTAACAGTAGCTCCTCCTCATCTAGTTGTGAAAAATCAGATGCTCATTAGAATCTTTTCTTAAAATTATCACAAATTAACTTTTACTCATTAGGTATTAAATAAGTAGCTGACATTTATAGAAAACACACTGTACCTGGCAGCTGATTATGCATATTAAAGGCATAGTCTCATTTTGTTACCCTGTACTAGGGTGTTACTATCAGATAAAGAAATTACAGTTTAGAAATTAACTGCTCCCAAATCTCAAAGCCAGGGAGTAGAAGAAACGAGTACACATCTGGTCCTTCCAAACATTTCACAGAAAACTCTTCAAACCTAGACTCATTGACCAGTTTGTACCCATGATTTCAAAATATGCAGTGTACTTAATAAAAGTGTTGTAGTTAGAATTCTACTTAGTATTGTTTATCTGAAAGAAAATGGTTTGGCTTAATAACTTTTCATTTTTAACTTTTTAAAACTTTTAAATTTATATATGTGCAAACATAATTTGAAAATATTCTATTGCCCAATCAAATTATAACACTGCTAACAGTCTTAAATGTTTATTGTGGACAATAAGGGGTCACGTGCTAACCTGACTAACTCAGGGAAGGCCTGTATTGCAGCCTTGCAAACTCAGAGACCTAAACTAACCACAAAGAATGTTCTGAAATTAAAACTTTTTAAACTACAGTTTATGGTGGGTAGTTATGTCCAAGGCCGGCATCTTCCCTGACAAAAGTCAATCTTTACCTTAACTGAGCCTGTCTATTGTCTTTTTGCATCTACAGTAACATATCCTTAGAATGTCAAAGTAATTTTCCTATTTTTGGACCCCTCAAAGCATTGCTCTGTGGAGACCACAAATCCCCTCATTGTTATTGAGTTAACTAGTGGTCCGGTGCACGGATTCATGCACATTGAAAGGAAATTAATTACAAGAAAGATTTGTGCGGTAATTACATTACTGCAAAAAATTACATGTCAAAATAGTATATATAATATAGTATTATAAAATTAAAATACAAAATATTTTAATATAGCTATTCACCCTTTCTCTATAATAGAAGTATCAGAGATGAAAGAAAATTAGTAAAATGTATATGAAAATAATATAGAGCTTTATGTGTATCGCGCATGCACGAGTCAACGTTTATTTTTAAATAGCCAGTGCGTGTCATATGTACCGGCTGGTCGGTCAGACTGACTGACAGGCCGTCACTTAGCCTTTTATATATATAGAAGATTGTTGACTGTTAACTATCCTGTGCCCACCTATGTAAAAGAAGTATCTATCATTTTATTTTTAGCCAATCCCAGCGGTTTCTCCACTTTGCTTTCTCCTGCCTCCCTAATCTAGCACCAATGGATTTCTTATAACCCACATAAGTCTCCTCTTTTGATTGTAATATATAAAATAAGGTGCAAAACTGCCATTCTCAGGAGCATTATCTCAATTCGTTAAGATTTTGCTTCCTGGCAATTGTTAACAGTTTGGCTCAAATAAGCTCACAAAAATTATCTATAGGTTTGAATATTTCTTACATTGACATTATCATTAGTGAAAAATTACATGATAGCTACTTTGTAAAAAAAAATAGGTTTAATTATTTATTCAGAGAAAACATTTTAAATTGGGTATTTAAACTGGATTGTATTAAAAATGTTTCCTCAGCTGTATGAAGGGCTATGAATGAGTGGGAGAAGGTGTGGAGTGTGACAAAACTATGACAAAGGAGTTAGGAAAAACATTTTAGGCACAAAGATAACTAATTAACTCAAACACATGGTTCATCACATTCTGATAAAGCCTAATTGCCTTTTGTGCACTCCAACTGTTAAAAGTACTATAGTATGCTCTCAGCTGAACATAAATTTTAAAAAGTGTTAGAAAACATTGACATTCATAATGCCTATGATATATTTTACATAATAAGAACTCTTCCCTTTCTAACTTACTATTCCAGTATGTTTAATTTTCTGGTTAATTAAAATGTTTGTTTCATCTTTCTAATGTAAAAATTGTTTTATTGCACATCACTCCTTTATTATATTGATCTGAAAAAGATTTAGATATGCTTACTGGGTCCAAGTGGCAGGGCCAAGCATGAACATGATTCAGAACTCACGCACAATGAAAGACACACCTGGACATGATCAAGAGACAGTTCACGGCCACCAGACAATAAAGCCGGGGAGGGATTCTAAAACACACAGGATCACTCCTACAAGTCAAGGAGCTCAACCCACCGTGGTGTGAGGAATGGCTTATTTCGTGATCACCACATGTGGGAATAGTGCAAGTGCCACTAAAAACCCCAGGAGGGTTTTTGTTTTGTATTATTTTATATAGATATACTTTTTTCGTAAAAGTAAATGCAACACGTAAACATTCAGGATTGATCTCAATCTTCTGGAGCCAGCTTTTCTGGGGTCTAAGAGGAAATGTTTGTTTGGATCACCAAACATTCATCTTCCACTGGAATGACTAGAGCCCCAGTCAGTTCACCTGACTGCAGAGTAGCACAGGACTGCTCTCAGGAACACAAACAGGCTCTCTTGCCTCTCATTGGTCACCCCTTAACACGGTTCCTCCCATTCCCTCTGCTTTCAAGCAGGTTGTAGTCATAAACAAAACACTAGCAAAAAAACAAGAGTTGTTACCTCTGGACTCTCTTAGATAAGAGTCTCCCTCGGCTTGGGCTGAGGACCCATGCCCCAGAGGTGCCATTCTGACTGGATTGGGTGAAGGGAGTGGGTGCAGGAGACAAAATGGCTAAAACGAAATTGGGAGCCACCAGTCCCAACTTAAATATTTAATTTTCTATTGATGTTTATTGATGTTGTTGCTGATAATTCTAAATGCATGCCCTTGAAGATCTAGTTGACTTAACTGATTCATGAATCAGGCAGCAACTCATCAAGCAATTAAAAGGGTGCTCTGCACTGGTTTGGCTCAATGGATAGATTAGAACATAGGCTTGGGGACTAGAGGGTCCTGGGTTCATTCTGGTCAAGGGCACATGCCCAGGCTGCAGGCTCGAGCCCTAGTAGGGGTCATGCAGGAGGCAGCTGATGGATGATTCTCTCTCATCCTTGCTGTTTCTATCTCTCTCTTTTCCTCTCCCTTCCTCTCTGAAATAAATAAAAGTATATTTAAAAAATTATAAAAGGGCCTCTAGGGGCTGTAAAAAATGGAAGACTTTTAGGAAGAAGATGGGGTAAGGGAGCTATTAATATACAAAAACAGAAAGGGTTATTTTATAACAGATCTGCTTTGGGGCAGAAGTGAGCAGCAAGGTTGTTTTTTTTTTATCATGCAGATTGCTTGTTCTTTTTATGAGTGAGAATAAGAGATGGAAAAGCCCAAATGAGAGATTACCCCACTTATATTGAGCAGAAAATTTCAGACTGGCTGATTAAGATTATATTTCTAGGAGAGGCTGAAGCAGCAGTTAGGTCAGGTATTAAATCTAGATTTGATATCAATGCTTTAGCACAAGTGACACTATTTTGGGCCTCTGGGTTTTTTTATATTCTTGAAATAAATAACAAGTAAGAATAAATTCAAAAAAGTCATCTTGGAGTAAAAAGCTTAGAACTTGAAATCTAAACTTGAAATTTTGAAAGAAATAATTTGTTGCCTTGAGTCTCAGTTTCTTTTTCTGTAAACTGAGAGTATTGGATTAAATGAGGTCTAGTTCTGGGAATAAGTTTTAAATTTTATTTATAACTTAAAAAATACTTATACTGTTATTTTACAGATTGATGATACTTTAATTTTGTCCTGAAACACAAAATAATTTATGTACAAAAGAGAGTAAAGATTTCAAACCCTCTCAAAACAGGCCACTTGATATACCATCCCACCAAAACAGCAAGGAAGATAACAGGGAATTCCATCCTTTGGGGAAGAGGGTATGAATTCCTATATGCCTAAACCAATAGATGAAAATTTAGAATTTACAAAGTATCAAAATCCTCACTGTTAAAATATCAAATATTATAAAAGAGTAATTTATAATTTTAAAAAAACCTATCATGTTGATGGCAAGAATAAAATGTTTTATCCTTAAATTAGATTTTAATACAAACCTCAATGTGTAGTTTGTTCCATAGGATTAATGGATATACACCACTGCTTATTTTCCATTTGTTTTATTGATTTCATAAATAAGGATTCTAAATTGTACTTTTAAGAGCTATTTCTTTTCTCTCCTTTAAAAAAAGGGCTGCATTTCAGTGCTTTTTATTTCCCATAATAACAGTAGTGCCCTGACACTTAATAAATCTTATAAATTAGTATAAAAATGTATCAGCCCACACTCCTGTTTTCTATGTGTCTGACTTGCCTGTTGGGGATGCTGGAAGAAAAATATATTGATATCATGATTTCTTTAGAACAGTTGAGACTAATTATTGTCTAACAGAAGTAAGGTAAGACCTAAGTGTGTCTTAGAGGTGTTTTTTATTGGTGTTCACAATCACTCTGTGGACCATAAATTTGCTTTTCTTTGATCAACAAAGATTGGGGGGTGGGGGGAAACAACAACACACCAGAAGCAGCATCCACAAAAGCAAAACAACTAAAAAACTCAGCCTCTCCCGGTCTTACTCCTATTTTGTATACTCAGCACATTTATTGCATTCTCTAAGTATGAAGAGGAGCCCGTGTGTTAATTACAAGACCAGGAGGAGTGTACAGTAAGGAGTTTTCACTACTCCCCCACTGTCCTGAACACATTCAACTTGAGAACTGTTGGGATCTGTGGCTGAGTATTCAACAGAAAAATGCATTTCAGGTGGTTTTGCAGAATAGGTTAGCACATGGGTTCCGCCCTTTACTAGTTGTGTACACTTGAGAAAGTTTCTTAGTTTGTCTGTGTCTCGGTTGTTTTCATCTGCACTGTATAAATTTTTAAAAATACTTTTTTTCTATTTAATTTTTTAAATTAGATCTCAAGAACTTATTCATCCTGCATAACTCAAACATTGTACCATTTGACCAACAGCTTCCCATTTTCCCTACACCCTAGTCTAAATGTGGACTCTAAAGAAATTTAAACTCATAGAAGCAGAGAGTAGAATAGTGGTTGTAAGAAAATACCCATTTTAACTGTACTTTAAGCTTACTTTGCAACATTACTTCTCCAACGAGGCAGCATCTGCCATTCCAATATTGTGCTTTTGTGCAAAATGCTCCTGTTGCTCTTATCAAACTGTTTTGTGCTTCCTACCCACTATCCTCTAAAAGAAAACCAACAAACAAAATAACTTTAAAACTTTAAAGGTAAGGTCACTGTTTATTTCTTCTCCATAATTCTCATACTCAGTTCCTAGCACTTAAAAAGTGCTGAAACAAAGTATGTATTAAATGTTTACTTAATAAGCAAAATAATTCTTACTGTTGAAGTTAGTAATTTTTAGTGTTAGATGTAGCTTTGATATTCAGGATACTATAAATTATCAATGAAGAGTCCATTGGCTTGGTCAGTGTGGCCTTATAGCTGAATCAGGAACATAGGTTAAAAGGGAATGAGCTTCCCATGTGGGTAAAATAATCTTGAATTAATGTATATAATAAATCAGGCATGACATGACTTGTGAACTCCCTAAAATATATTTATAGCATTTAGTATAATCTCCTTTTTTTTAAGTAGCATCACTGTGTAACTTGGCTTAGATATTTAATTTTAGGATGCCTACAGTATACTTCTGGGGGAAACTTTGGAAGAATCAACTTTGCCATCTAAGCTTTTCTTCTGTGCTCTAAACTGATAGAGGGAAACATTTGTTTTGTTTAAAGAAAGTAAAAGTAGTCAAAATGGCTACAGTTAATAAACTGGACAAAATCAAAAGGTTTACAGTTTTTCCAAAGATTTTACAGGTTTTTATTTAAAGGAAAGCTTTACTCGGAGAAATATTTCTATAATTGCCATGTTTAATGGACAGAGTTTTAAAGAAATGTCTCATCTGCATGTACAGAAGCATCTTTATTTGCAATAATTATTTCCAATTGGAAGAAGATGTAGAAATACAATTGTTCTTTTCCTGTAATGATGCCAAGTACATATTGATGTTGAAACAACAGTATTTTGCTTAATGAATTGAAATGATCAAGGCATTCTGACATTTTTATGCAATCTTTGTTAGCTTATGTTCAAAATTTAATCTATCTACCATTTCAGTAGATTAGAAACAGAAACTGGGTTTTGATTTGCAAATTAATTTCATGTCATTATTATTATGTTAATATTTTAATCCAGAATAAATATCTATTTAGTTAACTAAAAGACAGAGCCACAGGCAAATAATGACAATAGTTAATTTCTATGTATTTATGAAGGCTTCTCAATGTTATTTGATGTGTTAGAACTAGATTTAACCTCAAGTCTCCTGAGTCTAAATTCCTTTCCCACTGCACTCTATAATAAACTTGGTCCTTTGCACCCCTTATACTTCTTTTTATGTGTTCTTTTTGCCGTGTTTCTGCTTCCTTCCAAATCATTATCTTTGATGTAGAGACAACTACTGTAATACCCAACCAGCTCTGTGTAGATGCTCTCTTCAAAGCATAGCCAGAATCTTCCCCATTCCTTCACTTGCTTCTGCTCCTGGCAATGTGACAATGAATCTAATGGACAATCTTGTAAACTAATCACTATTAAAGAGCTAATGCTCCACGTAGAAATTGTTTCAGAGCAATAAGTCATGCTAATATTAAAACTTTTAGTAGAAGTGTGGTAGACTTTTTGGTCACCCGGGGCTTTACAATTCTTATATTGCTCTATATCAAGAAAGTCTTCCTTTTCAGAATTGAGTTAATGAATCCTCCTTGAAATATTAGAATTCTCCAATTCTCACTCTTAGTCATCATTAATAGAGGTTACTTTGTCATCCTCATCCTGCAATTTTTAACTACCCAAAGCAAGGTACTTTATAGGTAGGCAGTGTGTTATCGAACCAAAATATATTATCAAGCAAAAATGGGGGAAAGACCATTAACTTTTTTTTTTTTAGCACAGATGAAAATAGTACAGTTCAAACTCACACACAGTATCAATGACAACACTGGGACAAAATCTAAAAATTCTGATTCCTGGTATTTCCTGGTAGTGACAATTTGACCATTAAAAACATTCAATCAATCATGCTAATAATTGCTGAACATTGAAGGACAGCCAGGACTATGTTTCTAAAATATATATTCCCATTCTTGTTTCATTGCTAAAATATAAGTAAAAAACAAAACCAAATGCTTAATGATTTTTGCAATTACTTATTACCCAATAATTCCATACAAAATAATTTTCACATTTTTTAACATCAGAACAATCCTCTCTCTTTATGGGTTTAATTTATATTTGAGATTCATGTTTGTCCCTGGTATTCTCCATAGAGATTAAATGACAGCAAATATTTGTGTGTCTAGATTTTTATTCCAACATAAAAACTGTGTCCCCAGTTTTAGAAC
>NW_005876060.1:0-10694 GCF_000147115.1 Myotis lucifugus | reverse complement strand
TTTTTAAAATATATTTTATTGACTTTTTACAGAGAGGAAGGGAGAAGGATAGAGAGTTTTTAATCAAGCTCAGGACTTTTAAAAATTATTATTTCAGCCGGTGACAAACATCTTCTTTAAGAGTTTAAAATTTAAATCCAGCCTTGAAATGTAGGCCCTATTAGTGGTATTTCCATAAAAACAATTCCTGTTGCCCTGACTGGTTTGGCTCAGTGGATAGAGCGTCCGCCTGCGGATTCAAGGGTCCCAGGTTCGATTCCGGTCAGGGGCATGTACCTTGGTTGTGGGCACATCCCCAGTGGGGGGTGTGCAGGAGGCAGCTGATCGATGTTTCTCTCTCATCGATGTTTCTAACTCTCTATCCTTCTCCCTTCCTCTCTGTAAAAAGTCAATAAAATATATTTTAAAAAAACCCAAAAACAATTCCTGTATCTTTTTCTTTTCGTGCTAGGAAGGGGTCATAGTGGGAGCTATGCTGCATGGGCCGCATGGTGGTTGGGATGTATTGTTCACACTAGTCAAGACCCTTTCAATTGATGACACCATCAGGACAGTTCTGTGCACTTAAACAATATCATTGTATATCTGGACCTTGAGGAACTGGCTTCTGGCCTAGATGGTGGGTGAGGTTTGACTCTGTGGCCTCTTTTTAAGGATGTCTAGGCTCGACCTCACTGTTGTCACCAACCTCCGGGCTTTGTGTATGAGAGCTCCCCTTTTGGACTGGGAGCCCCAGGCCTGGCTGGTGGTTTTTCTGAGAGAGGCTGTAGCTTTCCAGGACCTGTACACTCCAAGGTGAAGAAGACCCCACTGAGATCCTAAGCAGGGGCAGGAGAGAGAACTCATACCTTTCGGCCCCTTCTTGGAACTGCCGTGAAGCGCCTCGTAGATCTGCAGCTCCGACTGGAGGGTCTGGAAGAGCTGCTGCTTCTCAGCGCACTGTTGCTGCAGGAGGGCAAGCTTGTGCTGCAGCCTGCGGGGAGGAGGAGGGAGAGGGCGCTGAGCCAACAGGGCGCTTGGCCACACCAGGGCCAGGCGAGCCAACCTTCACACAAGAGAGGCTTAGCCCGAGCTGTCAAGGCGGGGTCACAAAGCCCCTGGCTTTGAGTTTACAGGTGGGGGACAGAGGCTGGAGAGGGGAAGTGCCTGTGGAGTGGTGTTATAGCCACAGTGGCTGGGACACACCAGCACAGCGTTCCTACTGCCCATGCTCTTCTCACGCTGCCAGGCAGTTAGCGTTTAGGCTGGTGCCGGGTTCTACCTTCGCAGAGAAGTCCCTCCTTCTGTGCATGTCACCCATGAATCAGCAATCGCAAAGGGGAAACAGGTCCCCAAAAGGGGCCTTTAACTGTCTTGCCAAGATCCCTTCTTCTACACCTGAAATTGGGGCCTCCTTCCTTATCAGGGGGCTCCCCTGACCTGGAGTCCTTCTCCTGGAGGGAGAGTCGTTCCTCCTGGAAATGCAAGATCTCCTGCTGCTTCTCCTTCAAGTCTTCCAGAAGCTGCTGCCGGTCCACCTTCTGGTGCTCCAGCTCCACTTCCAGCTCTTGCAGCCGGGACTGCGAGGCCAGCAGCGCCTCCCTCAGGCACTCTGCCTCCTGGGAGTGCTCTGGTGAGCAGAACACAGGAGCGTTTAGACTGGGGGCAGAGGTCAGCAGGAAGGTGAGCCCAAGCACGTCATCCGGCAGACAGAGCTAAGGCATGCTGCAGCTGGCCCGGGGGTGTATGGACAATGGGGCCTCGTCCTTGCAATGCCCTTGGTCCTCTGCTTGAATAAGGCCTAGTTGCTGTTAGAGAAAACACTCTGGTCTCTAACGCTCACTATTTTCTAAGTGCTCACAACCTTCTGCACAATAGTCCATTCTTGAATTTTGCCAGAGATCAACAAGATTTCCTGTCTACAGTTTTCAGTACATATTACTGTCATCATTTTGAAAATAGGGACATCTGCTCTGGGCTTGTGGCATCTCTCTGGCCTTCATTTCTTAAAGATCCTGGACAAGGACTCTGAGAATAAGACTGCAGGTGCCGTCAGTCCTCCGGGTAGAATTCACCTGGGCCTGGCAAACTGTGCTCATTTAACTCTTCTATCTACCCCCCGAGAGGTCTGTTCTAGTCTTTCCAGGCACACAATGGTGCTTTAGTAACTGTGCCTTCTCTCTTATGTGTTAACCTTTATCTTCCCCAAGCAGTGACCTTTCCTCTCCTATCTCCTTGCTCTGCGGTGGCTAATTTGGAAAAATCTGTTGATATCTTTTCCCTTTTCCATAAGCATTCATTCATTCTGAGCTTAATCCTTTTGGACACTATTCTTCGTCTTCTATGACAATTTAATAAATATTAGTAAATAAAAATAATTTGTTATAGACAATTTTAGTGATCTGAGCAACTCAATTAACACTAAGGTCAGCTGCACCTCAGGTCACATCAGAAATGATATCCATCTGTGGATGCCCTCCCATGGATGCCACCTATGGATGCCCACCTGTGGATGCCCACCCGTGGATGCCCACCTGTGGATGCCCACCTGTGGATGCCCGCCTGTGGGTTCCCACCTGTGGATGCCCTCCCATGGATGACTGCCTGTGGAATGCCCACCTGTAGATGCCACCCATAGATACCACCCGTGGATGCCATCCTGGATGCCCACTATGTAGATTGGGAAAGCTCTGGAAACATTTTACAGGCACCTCCAGACACATCTGACCAGAAAGGAGCCTGATTGAGGAGTGAGGGGACGTGGTGAGGGGACGGGGATGGCAGCCCAGTACTGGGAGGGACACACAGAGCTGCAGTGAAATCAGGAGAAACATGAGATTGTTTATAGGCTCTTAGGTTCCTTCCTTTTCTGGTTCGAAATCAGCTGTGCATTGGGGAGGTGGGACAGGTACCTAAGTGGTATCCACTTTGATAGCCAGTGACTGGGTATCAGCAGGCGGGTTTACACGGCAGGGGTGGTTCCCTAGGGCTATGTGTCCCTTTGGCCCGGAGGCCGAGGGCCCGTAGGTGGCACCTCTCAGGAGCAGCCCTTTCCAGCCTGAGAATGGTGATGGGAACCTGGGTAGCTGTTATTTCCACCTCCTCTCTGCTTCTCTGGTTGGCGATGGGTGTGGCCAGGGAAGACAGGCACCCGAGGTGACCAGTTTGTGGCTCTGACACCCACCTCGTGACAGGTGACTCAGCTGAGCCTGGAGGCTGCGGTTCTCCTCCCGAAGGGCCCTGTTCTCGCTGTGCAGCTGAGCCGTGGGCTCCAGACCCTGACTGTAGCCGTTAGACGTGGATCCTGCCCCGGAAGAGAAAGCAGACAAGTTACGCATGTGGGTGGCAGCTGCTTTCAAAGCTGCCCCTTCTGTATCTCCAAAGACACTGTCCTACCCAGCAGAAAACCCTGAGGACTCAGGCCTGGGCTCAGGACTGGGGGCCTAGGCCTGGTTTCCTGTCCTCCTCTCGGGGTTCTTGGCTGCACTGTCACCTGCCCTGGCTGCCATCGCCAGGGAGGCTCGTTCCCCTACACAGCTGCGCTGTGGGCCAGACAAGGCGTGTGGGAGGGCCGGCCTCCCAGGGATGGCAGCCAGGGTCCGAGTGTGGGGAAAGACCACCCGGGTAAGTGGCTGGGCGAGGGCCCGGAGACCTGGCCCCACCACCTGCCAACCACAGGACAGGGGCGCAGAGGACTCAGCAGGAAGTCCGGGGCTCTGGGACAGACCTGGTTGGTTCTGCTGTGAGAAGGTCACTCTCTGAGCTCCCTCCATCTACCTGCACAGTAAGGATAGTGGTACTTGCCCAGAGCCCTGCCTGGCTGTTTGCAGGCAGCACCTGTGTAAGCCGACCACTGTGCTCTGAATGCTGAGAAGCTCTGCCCAAGGGCCCTCCCTCCAGAAGCTCCCAATTAGGACCAGGAACAGGAAGCCCGGCCGTCCTACCGCTCCCGCGGGCAGTGGAGCTGAGCCGGTGTTCCAGCTGCTCCCGCAGGCGGTCGTTAATGCAGATGGACTCCTCCAGGCGCTGGCGCAGGTTCCGGATCTCACCAAGGTGCTCCTCTAGCAGGTCAGCTCCTGCAGCCGCCACCAGGGCGGGAGAGAGGTGGGAGAATCCTGGTCACAGGCAGGGCCCACGTGGGCACAGGGCTCGGCCATTGGCTTCTCTGCAAGATCCCTAAACGTCACCTTCCTTCTGCCAACTGCACCCTCTCACATGGGCACCCAGGCAACAGGGCGCTTTCCAACACAGGACAGCCCGGGGCCAAGCAAGCCCCATGGACCCCCTCCCACGCAGGGCTAAGTGCAAGTGTGCAGTGACCAGTGTAACTAGTGAGTGTGAGGGGGTTCCGCCTGGTTTAGAAAAGTAACGGAGCGCTCGTCAGCTTGAGATCTCATTGGCTTGAGTTCTTGTGTGGTTTCCTGAACGTGGGTCTCGCCCAGCGTGTGGAGCTGTGGGAAGGTTCCTTCTCCATGGTCTGGTGACCCCTGAATTCTAGTCACCGCCTGGACCGGAACCAGCCTATGTGCTGAAACTCCTAGGATGATTCATTCACAGTTTGCTAGAATTTCTCAATATTTCTGCCTGACTTTATTTTAGTCTGCAGTCTTTTAAGTTCTGGGAATTAAGCTGCCCCTTTTATTTCAGTTCGGTTTGATTCAGGGGAATGTTATTAAAAACCTGTTCATGCGTGCAAAGAATAAATAAATAACTGAGGCTGGGACAGGCCTGCTGGCACCTGGAAAGGTGTGGCCACTCCTGAGTGTGACAGGGAAGGCCTCACGCTACTCTAACCCTCTCCTCTTACTGATGCTGGATTAAACAACCACACACAGCTCTTCCTTCGCCCCCAAGACAAGGCAGGTCAGTTTCATGGACATGGACTCATCCCGCTGGTTAATGGTCCTGAATGCCGCCCTCGCATCCCCTTTACCAGGGAGGGAGGGAGGGAGAGCCTGCACTTATCCGAGGGCTGGTGAGAGGAGGAAGTGCCCCAGGAAAGGATGACAGGTGCAGGAACAGAGGTGGGACGGGTGCTGTTGACAGGCTGCACCAGCTGCACCACTTTGCTTCAGGCTCAGCCTTTTTTTTTTTTTTTTAAAATGACAGTCCTCTCACTGTTGGCACTGAGTCGCATCCCAGCATCCACCTGTATCTAACAGGTCCACCTGGTGCACTGCCTCGACCCTGACCAGGAAAGCTAGGATAGAGGGAAGTCGGATCTGGTTGTGGGCACAGGACATATTTATGGGGGGGGCACCCTCTCTGTGGCAATCCCTGACTGATGGACGCATGTCCTGTGAGTGCTAGTGCCCAGCATTCCGGAAGGGCCCAGAGTGTGCTGTCAGGGGCTCGGGATGCAGGTGAATATGAGAGCAGCGGGGTCCCTGGCTTTCCCACACCCCGCACAGCACCCGGGCCCTGGGCAGGGAGGATGAAGGATGCACGAAGCACCGCTATGGCCCTTTCATTTTATCCCCAGGGAATTTCACTTACCGGTGGGTTTGGAGTTCAGCTGGCACAGGGAGGAGCCCAAGGACAGGTCCCCAGATACGCTCCCTTTCTGAGGCCTCATCATATCCCACTGGCCGCTGCTGCCCAGGTACCCGGGCTCCAGGATCCCGCCCATTTCTAGGGTGCCCCTCGGAGGAGAGTGGGGCTGGGCAGGGTGGAGGAAGTGGGAAGAGCTGGCGTCTGAGTGGCTGCTCAGCAATGTAGCCGGGGAGGCGGGATGGACGGTGCTGACACCTGGGCAGAAAGAAACCCACATGAGAAACAGCCTCAGAGGGGAAGGGTCAGCAAGGAAGTGTGTTCACTGAGAACAGACCCCGACGGGTGCCTGTGACTGTCAGAGGTCCCAGCCCATGGCAGCGAACCCAGTAGATAAAGACGCATAACCTAGAGGCCATGTACTAGTATTTGCCATCAGGAGACACCAAGAGGTAGGAGACAGTAAAGTATCTGAAAGTCACCAGTGTGAGCCAAAGAAATCCAGTGGACCCTGGCTCCTATCACAACTCCTATGCCAGAGTCTAGGGAGGTTCCAGGAGTAGAACTCACTCCCAAAGTCGGGGGTCATGTGGGTGATGGCATCCAGCATTGAGCACACTTGTGAACAGGACTCTTTGTTGGCCTGTGGGAACTTGCCTTCCCCAGGAGCTAAGCAGTCAGTCTTTCCCTTTCTCCTTTGGGGCTATCAGAGGAGAAAGGGGACATGAAATCCAGATAGACATGGTCTCCCCAACTCCTCCAGACCAGAGAACTCTGCTGAGGCTGCAGGAGGCTATACGGCAGGCAAGTGGGGATTGGACCTCACCCAACATGATTCCTCACTCCTGCCTGAAGAATCACTGAAGACTTGCAGGGGGGAGGCAGGCAGGAAGGGGAGAGAACCTTTCATTTCACAGGCTGATGCTTTCACAGATCTTATGAAATCATGGGCCTTCTCTTGAGCACCATCATCTCTGCTTCTATATAAAACGAAGGCCAGCTTGGGGAGCGATGGAGAGAGGAGGGCAGTGCTGTAGTTTAGGACATTCATATTCATATTCATATGACCGCTGTCTTTCAGGGATCATACACATGGGTGGCAAGGTGCACAGGTAGCTCTATCTAAGCAAACAGAAGAGAGGGCACATTTCCTCCTGCCAAGCCAGACTCCTCTGAGTAGTTAATTGCTAATTTTTATCTCCATCTGTAACTGGTTCTCAAACTTGGCTACATAGTGGAAATACTTGGGACAATGTAAGAAAAGTATATACTGATGCCTGGGCCCCCGAGATGTTGCCTTAGTTGGTATGGAGTACAGCTTGGGTACTGGGTGTTTTTAAATCATCCCACGTGATTCTAATAGACAGCAACATGTGAGAAATACAGTCATGGGTCTCTCCTTCCCCAAATTTGCAAAATACAGATATCCATTAGGATCACTGGGAGTTAGAGAACAGGATGGAAAATGTAAGTCTCTGAATGTTACCTGGGATTCAATAAAGATGTGATTTCCTACACCCTTCAGCTCACCCCAACCCAAGGCAAAGCGTTGTTGACAGTCAGTACGTATACTTTCTACCCAAGGTCATAGGAGCTCCCAAGACTATCAGCACCCGTGAGCAATACTCTCATTCTCCAGTCTCCCTGGCCACACAATGCAGAGCACATGCCCTAAAGCATGCAAGGACAACAGACAAGATTTTAGCCCCACAGTGACCTGAGAAGCCGCCATGCACTACTGTCCACACGGAAGCTTGGGTCAAAGGAAACAAGGAGCATGGGTAAGCGATGGTCCCTCGGAGAGGACCGCACCTCAGGAGGGCAAAGAAAGGGCTACAATCTTCCTCACCAACTCGGGGACCACCCAACTCTGGTCAGTGCCCCAGACTAGATGGGGCTTCAGCCCACAGCACCTGACCCCTTTTCAGGCAGTGCTCTCCTTCTGTGTTTCCCCTTGGATGAAGGCGAGTCGGCAACTATGGAAAGGGAAAGGGGGAAAAGTAAGCTTGAGAGCACTCTTGTCATTGGGGCAGGGAACAGGTTTGTTATCCATCAATTGTTGGTTCCAGAACTGCTACAGCAGTAAGTTCTAGGTCAGACACACCAGCACTTGCCACTAGTTTCAAGGTGCTTTCCAGTTGTTTTTTAAGCACTATTAGAGAGCAAATCCATCATGTGAAGTGCTTTTCTTATTTTTTCTAAGCTGTAAGTGATCACACACACACACACAAAATTTTTATGATGGGGCATCTAGCCCATGTATACATCAAACACTTTTCTAAAAGGTAACTACACAGTCTATGAGTTCTGTGAGTTAGAGGACTGAGTTCATAGCAGACATCCCTATGTTTCTGGGTCTCACTGCCCATGCGTCCCCTGTCCAGGGGCAGAAATGAACCTTGTGCAACAGGGAGAGGGGCTGTCACCCCCTTCTAATCCCTCTACCTCCACCTTGTAGCCCCCACCTGAGGGTGTAAGGATCTGAACTCGACTAAAGGCATCTCACAGCAGGAGGGTATATGGCCATGGAAAGGATCCCACGGAACGTGGCCATCTTTGTCACAGCCTCTTCACCCTGCACAGGCAAGTGTGTCAGCAGCGTGTCAGGCTTCGGCACACTTGGTGGGATTCCCCACTGGCAGCAGTGGGAGAGCACCAGGACCAGGGCCTGGTGAGCTAGACGCCTGTTAACTGATGGGACACACACACCAGAAAGATAACAGTAAATACACTTCCAAAAAATGTTTAAAAAGCAAGCAGCGTTATCCCGCCATCGTCCCCTGGCCATGTGCACCCCTCGGCTTTTAGAAAACTGCCATCAAACCAAAGCCATGCAGAGCGACACAGGTGGGGCCGCCATCCGCAGGCTCGCATGCAGGAAGTGCTCACTTTCTCCCAGCTGCTTCTGCAGCATCTGCAGCTCCTGCTGAGCCTCGGCCAAGGAGACCGCGGGCCTCTCACAGCAGCCGAGGAGGGGAGGGCCAGTGGGGCGGAAAGGCAGGAAGTTGGGTGGAGCTGAGGGCAATGGTGCCTGCGGGAGGCTAACCCGCGTGGGTATGGAGGAAAAATGAAGGCCTAGAAACAGAAGGTCAGGGAGAAAGCAGAGACATTGTTAGAGAGAAAGGAATGAGTAAAAGATTGAGAAGATGAAACTGTCCCTTGAGCAGATGTCTATTTGAGGAGTGACTCTCATTCACGGTGGTGCTGCCTGGCACGGCTAAGAGTGACCACAGCCACGGCCAAGGGTGAGCACTGCTCCCCAAGGCTGGTCTGGCTGACCGCCCCCTCCCCTGCCAGGGCCATCCTGCAGACATGGTCTATGTTCATCTTGAAAACAATTGGCTACACAAGGCAACGGTATTACCATAAGCCAGGTGGCCGTAGCCCCACCCCAGCATCCTGGGCACTGTCACAGCAGGCGCCAGTCCTTCCCCTGTGACAAGACTCTCCCCACACCCTGAAAGCATTGGGGTTCACCCTGGGGTGGTTCGGGCCGGACTAGGACTGTGGGGAAATTTGCATTATGAATGCATGCAATTCAAGACTAATGGAAACATTTCAGAATCCTACATCAACACGTCCCTTCACCGAGTGAAAAACGGGCATCCGTGCAGTGACATAGACGCAGTGGCTCACACACCTTTCTGGGCATTTGCATCACTTGGGAAAAATTCTTAATACACACAGACTCGTGGCGCCCCAATGCAGACCCACTGCAACTCTGAGGATAGAGCTTGGAAATTTACTTTTAAACAAATCTTCATAGTGGTCACTAGGCAGCTCATCTACAGACAGGTCATGAGGAACCCCGGGAGGTTCTGATGTTTGAATCTGTCTCCTCTTTTATAAAAACAGTTAGAGGGCCCTGGCCAGGTGGCTCAATTAGAGTGTTGTCCTGTACACCAAAAGGTGTGGGTTCCGTCCCTGGTCAGGGCACATACCTAGGCTGCAGTACGGAAGGCAACCAGTCAATATTCTCTCTCACATCGATGTTTCCCTCCCTCCCCCTCTCTAAAAACAATAAGCACATCCTCGGGTGAGGATTGAAAAACAAAACCAGGTACAGGGCAGGTAGCCCACAGAGGGAGCAGAAACCGAGACTGACCGTGGAGAATGTCTCACGTGGGAGAGATAATGTCTACCTTCTACATCACACCGCTGCCCGACGCTGACCCGGGACCAGAGCAGTCCTGCAAGGACACCGGGCTGCCAGTGACACCGCCCAGGCTCCTTTGGGAAGCTTCTGACTTAAAGCCCTGGCCTTCCGCCGTTTGACCCCAAAGCCTTTCCGCAGATGTCTACAGGCTAGGAGAGCAGATTTCCCATGAGCCCCTGGTCCGGCTGCTGCTCACTGTGACTGAGAAACCTGAGCCCAGCTCAGGAAGACTCGGCCACACCCTCTTCCTCAAGATTTTGGCTGACTTGTCCTCAGGAGAGATGGGGGCAACAGAAGGAAGCACTGTGCTTTCGGGGGGCACCTCTACACAAACCCAACCCCACCACAAACCACACTGAAGACAGCAGCGGGACGGGAGGAGTGTCAGAAGTGAAGACTAGGTTTGCCTTTCCCTGCATGGCTGGTGCAGACCTGAGATTAACCAGTGCACCCCGGGCCACTACGCTGAGGCAGGTAAACGAAACGTAACCCTCCGATTGGCCTCAGGATACACACCATGTACATTTCAAGGACTGCCGACCCACTCATAATCCCTGCTCACTTAAATAAAGATTTAATATGGTAGAATCTTGTCTGAGGATTCTGAGGCCTCCCCAGCTAGGAAGTGAGCAGCCCACGTACAGCAGAGGCTGCGGCACAGGTAGAACGGCAGTGTGTACAGGGGGCAGATGTGACTTTCCGTTTGTGCTTTGACTACTATAACCCAGCAAGAAACATTGTGCCTCTTTGCTCCCCAGGGTGAAATGAGAGAAAGAAATGATATGTTTATTCAAAAATGATTACCCAGTCCTGGGCGGTGTGCTCAGTGGTTAGCTGTCGGCCTGCACATCAAAGGGCAGCAGGTTCGATTTCCAGTCAAGGGCACATACTGGGTTGCAGGTTTAATCCCCTGGCCCAGGTACGAGGGCATGTGTGGGAGGCAACCAATCGGTGTGTATCTCTCAAATTGATGTTTCTCTCTCTCTCTCTCTCTCTCTCTCTCTCTCTCTCTCCCCCCCCCCCACATCCTCCCACCCTTCCACTCTCTCTAAAAATTGATGGAAAAAAT
>NW_005876059.1:0-10694 GCF_000147115.1 Myotis lucifugus | reverse complement strand
TTTCTCCTCACTTTTGGTAATAAAATCCTCATTTTAGCCATAAGAGGAGACATTATTTTAAACAGCCCTTAGGTGTCTCTGTACCCTTTCTGAGTAGAGTGTGAACAAGCCATGAAAGACCTTTCTGAAAACACAGGGACACGTCATGGATGGAAATAGCTACATTTTCCATGTGTATGACCTTTGACCCGGCAACAAAAAGCATACGCCCATGGATGAGAATGGGGGCGGGGGTAAGGGCAGAGGGTGGGTTGGGAACTGGGTGGAGGGGAGCTATGGAGGGAAAAAAGAGGAACAACTGTAATAATCTGACCAATAAAGATTTATTTAAGAAAAAAAGGTGGGGAGGCCAAAACTTGGGGTTATGTGTGTTGTTAGGGTCTCAGCCACCACTTCAGCAGTTTCCTTGTGGGTGGAAAAGGCCTCTACCCACCCTGTCAGGGTGTCTACCATGGTAAGCAGATACCTGGTCTTTTTGTGGGGAGGCATATGGGTGAAGTCTACCTGCCAGTCCTGCCCTGGAATGTGTCCCCTCATTTGATGGGTGGGAAAGTTGGGGCGCATCCCTCCCTAGGGTGAGACAGCCACACACGTGGGGCAGGAGGAGCAGGTACTTGTGATGACCTCCCGCAGTGTGGGCGAGGTGAAGAGGGGTTCCAGGAACCTCCAAAGTGCAAGTGGTCCAATATGCAAAGACCGGTGGATCTGTTGGGCAGTGGCCCCTGCCTGAGCCCGAGGAAGGGCGATTTGTTATTTATAAAGATCCATCCCTCAGGACCAGGAGAGCCTCCCCGCTGCAGAAGTTTATTTTTCTCCTCTTCTGTATATTGAGGGGTAATGGAGGGAAGGGAAAGGAACAGGACTGGGCTGGGGACTTTTCACCCTGAGTTAAGCCTCTGGTCACCACGTCTGCTCAGGCGTTTCCCCACGTAACCAGCGAGGAGTCAGTCTGATGGCTTCGACAATGCATGATGGCTACTTGGGAGGGAAGCTGTAAGGCATCAAGTAAGTGTGTTATGAGTCTAGCGTTGATAATAGGTGAGCCTTTAGTAGAGAGAAAGCCCCTTTCCTTCCAGATAACCATGTGACAATGGGCTATCAGAAGGAAATACTTGGAGTCTGTGTATATGTTTACCCTCTTCCCTTTGGCCAGATGTAGGGTGTGGGTCAGTGCGATGAGCTCAGCCTTTCGAGAGGTGGTACCCTCTGGAAGTCGGGCCACCTCCAGGGTCTGCTAGGGTGTTACTACCACATAGGGGGTCCAGGCACGAGATACCATCCATGAACAGAGTAAGGTCAGAACTGAAGAGAGGAGAATCTAAGAGTCCTGCCTGAGGCTGAGTGAGGGCCTCAAGGATCTCGGGGCAGGAATGCATTGTGGCAGGTTGGGTGGAGGCAGCAGGAAGGAGAGTGGCTGTGTTTAGGGCTGGGGACTGGGTTAGGATTTTCGAGGAACAGAAGATGGAGTTCCTGCATGCAAGAGGGGGCAAGGAGAGATAAGGATCGGTGGGACAGGAGATCCTGTAGCCTGTGGGTGGAGAAGACCTATAAGGGTTGTTGGAGGCAGGTTTTTTGCACCTCCTTGGTGAGAGCGGCAGCTACAGACAGACAGAGCCTGGAGGCAAGGCTGCCTTCCCCAGACCATAGGGTCAAGCTGTCTGAACAGGTAGGCTGGGGGGGGGGGTGTGAAGGCTGGCCCTAGGGGCTGGGTGAGGACCCAAATAGCCAGTCCCTTTTTTTCGTCAGTAAATAGTTGGAATGGCTTAGAGGTGTCCGGGAGAGAGGGGGGGGGATGCCAGAAGGGTATCCCTGAGCTTAGAGAAAGGCTGATGAACGAGGGAGGGTGAGAAGAGGGGGCCTGCTGGTGTTTCTTTAGTGGTCTGGTATAGGGGCTTAGCTAGGAGAGCAAAGTTTGGGACCCAATGGCTACCAGTCCCCAAAAGAACAAGATCTGGTCTGCAAAAGTGGGGGGCTGTAGGTCTCGTATTGCCTGTACTCGGTCAACTGTCAGCCCTCGGGAATTGGGCATCAGACAGATCCCCAAGTAAGTGACGGTGTGGGCCAGCAGTTGCGCCTTGTCAGGGGACACAGGGCATCCCTTGTCTCCTAGAAAGTTGAGGAGACTAGATGTATGCCTCTGAGACATGTCCAGGGAGGGGCTTCAGTGGAGGATATCATCCATATACTGGAGAAGTGTGCTGGGTTCTAACGAGCATTGTTGGAGGTTTCTGACTAGGGCCTGGCCAAACATGTGAGGACTATCTCTGAACCCCTGGGGCAGGACTGTCCAGGTGAGCTGGTGGGATGCCTACCCGTCTGGGTCCTTCCAAGTAAATGCAAACAGATGGACAGAGTCTGGGTGGGTCCAGAGGGATGGTAAAGAAGGCATCCTTGAGGTCGAGGATGGAAAAGTGGGTGGTACTGGATGGGATGCGTGAAGGGAGAGTGCAAAGATTATGGACCATCAGGTGGATGGGGACCACCACTTCATCGATCATTCAATGGAGGTCCTGAACCAGCCGGTAGATCCTGTCTGCCTTCCTAACTGGGAGCATGGGGGTGTTGTAGGGAGACTTGATAGGTATGAGGAGCCCCTGCCCCAGAAGCTGAGTAATGAGGGGTTTGAGCCCTCGACGGTGAGTTAGGCAGATAGGAAATGGGGAACAGGAGGGAAACGAGGTGGGGTCCTTAAGCCTGATCTTGACCGAGGCAAGGTGTCTAGCAACCACTGGGGTAGAAGTATCCCACACTTTTAGGTGGACAAGGGACACAGGCAGTGGGGGATCGGCGTCCCCATGAAGGGAGGAGGCCAGGAGCGGAAGAAGCAGGGAGGCTGAAGGGCTCTGAGTGAGCTGCAGAGTGGCCCCTACTTTGGTGAGGATATCTCATCCTAAAAGGGGCACAGGGCATGAAGGCATGACTAAGAACAAGTGGGTTATAGGGCTATCATCGAGGAGACAGGGAAGGGGTCCGGTGGCCAGTGGGTAGGTGGATTTGCCGTCAATACTCATGATCGAGGCCATGGAAGGAAAAAGGGGCTCTGAAAAGGAGGGCAGGACAGAGAGGGTAGCCCCCCATATAAACCCGGAAGGGGATGAGCTTACCTGCTACCTTTAGAATTACCCAGGGCTCAGCAAGGGTGATGGGGGTCATTGAGTCCGGGTACATTTAGTCTTCGGCCAGTCCCAGCATGGCAAGTGGTGGCTCATGACCTGAAAGGGCGGCCTCTCCACGCTGAGACATAAAGTTCCTGTCACTTTTCCAGGGGCAGTTACTTTTCCAGTGGCTGCTTTGACTGAACACCGGGCAGGGCTTGATTGGAGCCCAGGGCCGGGGCACTGCTTTGCCCAGTGGCTTTCATTTCTGCATTTGAAGCATTCTCTGGGTGGTGTTCGTCCTCTCATTGCACCTCCACTACGCATAGCCCCCTTGGGACCATGTGTGGCTGCTGTCAGCCACAGGGCCACAACCAGTGCTTCGGTTTGTGGGTCTGCCTTCTGTCGAAAGCATGCCTCCAGATTTGACTCTGCCTGCTCCTCAAGGGCATTAAATACCTTAAGTGCCATGTTCACTAGATCTTGGACTGGGGTCTGAAGGCCATCCTCAGCCTTTTTTAACTTTTTCCAAATATGTGGAGCTGACTGCGAGTTGAAATGGGTCCAGATGAGCATACAAGGTCAGAGCCTCAGTCAGCTTGTTAAGGAAGACCTCGGGGTTCTCATCTGGTCCCTGACTGATTTCTCTCAGTTTATCATAATTAGCTAACTTGTGGGAGACGGCCTGTAGGCCGGCCATCAGGCACTGGAGCATCTGGTCTCGGCATCAGCACCTGTTTTGCCCTTTGGGGGTACCTAGTTGATACTCCCAGTCCGGCTCCTGGCAAGGAACAGCCTGGGCCCCCACCAGCATATTGGCATGTGTAAGGTGAACCTGATCTGCATGGTCTCTTGCTGCCCCCAAGACTTTCTCCCTTTCATCTCACGTTAGGGTTGAAGAATCAATGACATGAATGTCATGCCAGGTGAGGTCATAGGACTGAGAGAGGTATCGGAATTCCTTGATGAACAAGGTGGGGTTGGTGGAAAAGGACCCCCGCCGCTTCTCAATCTGGGAGAGATCCAACAGAGAGAAGGGAACATGGACTCGGACTACTCGCTCAGATGCCGCAACCTCCCAGAGGGGACAGAGGAGAGAAGGGGCCTGTGAATGCGTGTGTTTGCTGACTGGGGAAGCAGGCGGGGGTAGCAGAGGGGGAGTCGCCTGGTGACTTGAGCTCCCGGCTCCTGCAGCAGCGGCCACGGCAGTGTCCTGGGAGTGGGGTGGAGGAGGAAAGGTCAGCAGGTAGGGGAGAAGGCGTTGCTGGAGGGAGATTGGGCAGGGAAGGGGAGGAGAGGGTGCGGAAGGTGAGGGGGAAGGAGCTTTTGGGAAAGGGCCTGGGTAGGGAGGCGGACGAGTCAGAGGGGAGAAAAGATTTTCGGGGGGCAGGGGGTCAGATAAGGCGGAAAGTGGAGGAGTATCAGTAGGCAGAGTAGGTTTCTCACGAGCCAGGAGAGCCTGGGCCATGGAGCAGGAAGAGCAGAGGGAGGGACGGAAACGCAGATAAAGGCTTGGGCATGTGGGACCTTGAGCCACTTCCCGGTTTGTCAGCAGAAATTACTGAGGTCAGTAAGGATGTTAAAATCAAAGATCCCATTTTCGGGCCATCTTGACCCGTTGTACAAGTCATACTGAGGCCATGCTATGTTACAGAAATAAATGAGGCATTTAGGGTGCAGATCCTGAGACAGACCCAGTTTAGCCAGGTTGGCGAGCAGGCACCCTAGAGGTGTGCTTCTATCAGGTTTAGAATTTTCATTACTCATGCTCCATACCTGAGGTCAGTAGCCGGGGCCAAAGGGCCAGCGTCCCATTCGTGTAGCGAGGCTATGGACAGATGGAGAAACTGGGGGCGGGGATAGGGACGTCTCCACTACCTCCCGAGGTCTGGAGGAGCCCTTCCTGGAAGGGTCCGGAAGGCAATCTCTGATGCAGCCATGTCACGTTTTCCGGACAGAGATGCCAGCAGGCGACCACCAGGAACCGGCACAGGGCGGAACTTTCAGCTGATGCTGCCAAAGCAGGAAAGCTGCCGAGCCTGGAAAAAGCCAGGGATCCTGATGTTATGGGTTGGCTCAACGAGATAGACCACCGTCTCAGAATTTAAATTTGAAAGCCTTTTATTAAGCTGGCCAGCTGACCACAGCCCGTACCTTCCCCCTCTGGGAAGCCTCGAGGCATGTGGCAGAGATCAAGGGTGCAGTATGATCCTTTATAGCAAAAGAGTGTTACCTTAGAAGTTCACAGAAAGTTCATAAGTACAAAGGGGGGTAAACAGAGTCACACCTGGCTGGAGCGTATCATAACACATTGTTTTTCTAAGACAATCTAGCAATTTTTCTTCCACGGTTCCTAACCCTAATACAATCCTTCTCCATATCCTGACACAATCCCTCTCCATACGTCAGTCCCCGCTCCCAGCACATTCAATTTCTTATGTCTCATTTCCTCCCCTTAGCACATTCTGTAACATTCTGTAACCCTTCCATGGTGCAGTCCCTCACCCTAGCACACTGAGCCACGAGAGGGGAAAGGAGGGTACCCCGGACAGCCGGATGGAGTGCTCGCTCCTCCCGGGTTTCACGGCACCAAATGTAAGGTTCACGGCATAGGAAACAAAGTCAGAGAGTCAAGCAAGTCAGAAAGGAGGAAAAGAGAAGCTTTAATCCCTGGGCTTCTCCGGGCGAGATCCACGAGTCCCAAAGGCAGGGCTAGTGAAGTCGTGCCAACAGGTAGCGGAGGCACTATATTTATACAGCTGTTCAGTGAGGGGCGGGGGGCATGAGCTGTGGGAGTTCCCTCTGCGAGCAGGTCTGTCCTGGTTTCTAGGAAGGAGTCTGTGTCGCCTCAGAGTTGTTCCTGAGGACATCAGCACAAGTGTCACCTTCATCCTTCATTTTAAGACAATGAGATATTCAATAAAACATTTTAAGACAACATTTTAAGAAAGAATGAGATATTCAATAAAACATTTTAATACAATAGGGCAGCGGTTCTCAACCTGTGGGTCGCAACCCCTTTGGGGGTTGAATGACCCTTTCACAGGGGTCGCCTGAGACCATCGAAAAGCACATATATAATTACATATTGTTTTTGTGATTAATCACTATGCTTTAATTATGTTCAATTTGTAACAATGAAAATACATCCTGCATATCAGATATTTACATTACGATTCATAACAGTAGCAAAATTACAGTTATGAAGTAGCAACGAAAATAATTTTATGGTTGGGGGTCACCACAACATGAGGAACTGTATTAAAGGGCATTAGGAAGGTTGAGAACCACTGGTGTAGAGGATTGTAAAACTGAAAATGTATAGGAGATATTAAATGCTAGAGATGAGCTATGCAGACTTAGGAAATTGTAGAATTTTGTTGCTGGGAGAAATTGTAGAGATTATTTCATTTGAACCCCTTATTTATTTTATAGATACTATAACGAAAAAACTCATAAGTAAATACAATTAACTGGAGGGAAAGCAGGCCTTCAAATGAATCTTTACGTAATTCTCTCAAATTATTTCCACTGAGATTTCTGAAAAATGAAAAGGTTATTTCTGGATCAAAATGCAAAATAACTACAACTATTTACTGTACAGAAATATATATGGGGAAACCTGAGTAATGGTGCCATCGAAATACCCTAATTTTTATTTAATTGAAGAAAAATAATCTAATTTTTTTAATTTAAACCTTTCTTCTCACGTTCTCTTTGTGCAAAAAAATGGACCATTCTAGAATTGATTCACTTTCCCTTCCTCAGCTTTCTTTCTCCCCAAAGAACTTACCAATACTTGAAATTACATCTATCTAGTTAATACACATATATGTGTGTTTATATATACATATATTTATTTTCATATTAAACAATCCAATAAAAAAATGGGCAAAGGACCTAAATAGACACCTTTCAAAAGAGGACATTCAGAAAGCCAAGAGACATATGAAAACATGCTCAAAGTCACTAATCATCCGAGAGATGCAAATCAAAACAACAATGAGGTACCATCTCACACCTGTCAGACTGGCTATCATCAACAAATCAACAAACAACAAGTGCTGGAGAGGATGTGGAGAAAAAGGAACACTTGTGCACTGCTGGAGGGAATGCAGACTGGTGCAGCCACTATGGAAGACAGTATGGAGTTTCCTCAAAAAACTAAAAATGAAAATTCCATTTGACCCTGTGATCCCACTTCTTGAAATATATCCCAAGAAACCAGAAACACCAATCAGAAAGGATATATGCACCCATATGTTCATAGCAGCACAATTCACCATAGCTAAGATCTGGAAACAGCCTAAGTGCCCATCAGTAGATGAATGGATTAGAAAATTGTGGTACATCTACACGATGGAATACTATGCTGCTGTAAAAAAGAAGGAACTCTTACCATTTGCAACTGCATGGATGGAACTGGAGAGAATTATGCTAAGTGAAATAAGCCAGTTAATGAAGGAAAAATACCACATGATCTCACTCATTCATGGATATTAGAGACCATTATAAACTTTTGAACAATAATAGATACAGAGGCAGAGCTGCCTCACACAGATTGTCAAACTGCAGCGGGAAAGCCGGGGGGGGGGGCGGGGTTGGGGGGCAGGAAGGAGGGGGTAAGAGATCAACCGAAGGACTTGTATGCATGCATATAAGTATAACAAATGGACATAAGACACTGCGGGGTAGGGGGGGGAGGGGATTGTCAAGGGCGGGGGGGAAAAAAAGGACACATATGTAATACCCTTTGTAATACTTTAAGCAATAATAAAAATAAAAATAAATAAAACAAATCATCCATTTACTATCACTCATGAGAGTAAGTACAACTTTACAGGCAAGGAAATGTCTTTCTTCTCCCCAACATTTGTGACTCTTAATCTTTGGAGACAAGAACCCTGTGAGAATTTCATAAAAGCTATGGACCCTTTCCCTAGAAAACAGCACTTTCTTGAATACATGCAAAAGTGTGCATGCAATTTTCATTTGTTGATTATCCCTTTAGGGTAGAGGTCGGTGAATAGGATTGAATGGATTGAATTCAGGGGGCCAAACCTGAATCACAAATAAAATTACGTCACTATTTTCACAAATCTCTACCTAAAATTAGCATTGCCCTTTATTGTGAGTGTAGGCAATAAACCATAGTAGACTAGCCGTATAGTAGTTCATTGGGTCGTCAATAAAATCACAGAGGTTTTCATATAACATATTTGTTGCAGATATCTCAAAATATCATTTATTGTCATCACTACATTGAAGTTGTAAGAGTTATTAGATCAACCACTATAGTTTGTGTTACTTAATGTAAAAGGAGCAGATTTGCCATGGCTGGTTTTGCTTAGTGGTTAGAGTGTTGGCCAACAGACCAAAAGGTCATGGGTTTGATTCCAGTCAAGGGCATATACATTGGTGGTAGGTTCAACCCCTGGCCCCAAACCAGCAGGAGGCAGTCAATTGATACCTCTTTCTCATGTCTTTCTATTTCTCTCTTTCCCTCTTTCCACTCTCTCTAAAATATATTAATGGAAAAAATATCTTCAGGCAAGGATTAAATAAAAACATAAAAAAGAGAAGTAGTATCAATAATATTTTTATTGCTTTAATTCAAAAATATTTTTATTGACTTTACTGAGGATGAGAGAGAGAGAGAAAGAAAGAGAGAGAGAGAGAGAGAGAGAGAGAGAAATATCAATAATGAGAATAATTGATTGGTTTCCTCCTGCACAGATTCCCACCATGACCTCCTGGTTCATAGGTTGACACTCAGCCACTGAGCCATGCTGGCTGGCCTATCAGTAATCTTTTTTACAAATTATGTTGGCACTAGCTGGTTTGGCTTAGTGGATAGAGTGTCCGGCAATAGACCAAAGGGCCCAGGGGTCAATCCGGTCAAGGGCACGTACTGGTTGCAGGCTCTTCTGCCCAAGCCCTGGTCGGGACTCATGCAGGAAGCAACCAATCCATGTGTCTCTCTCACATCGATATTTCTCTCTGTCTTTACCTCTCTCTTACACTGTCTAAAAATAAATGGGAAAATATCCTAGGGTGAGAATTAAAAAGGATTAATAATAGAAAAATAAAATATTTTGAAATCTTCATTTTATTATAGATTTCTTTTATTTTCATATATATTTTAACATATAAATCTTTTAAAAACATAGTACTCAAGAAAATAAGCTTCTGCCCTGGCTGGTTTGACTCTGTGGATAGAGCGTCGGCCTGTGGACTGAAGGGTTCATGTTCGATTCAGGCCAAGGGTACTTGCCCAGGTTGTGGGCTCGATCCTCAGTAGGGGCGTGCAGGAGGCAGCCGACCAGTGATTCTCTCTCATCATTGATGTTTCTCTCTCGCCCTCTCCCTTCCTCTATGAAATCAATAAAGAAATATATATTTAAAAACAAAAACAAAAACGAAGCTTCTGCAAATCACCAAAGAGAAATTAGGGAGGAAAAATGGTAAGAAATGGTGCTCCGGGGGTCCATTGAGGTTAGAAACCTCTCCCTTACAAGGTATAAATCTCAAGTGGACTTAGAAATCTTGAAACCTGCCTGGCCAGCATGGCTCAGTGCTTGAGTGTCAACCTGTGAAGCAGGAGTTCATGGTTTGATATCAGTAGAGGTACATGTCCAGGTTGCAGGTTCAATCCCCAGTGTGGAGTGTGCAGGAGGCAGCCGATTCTCTCTCAGCATTCTATTTCTCTCTCTCCGTCTTCCTTTCTGAAGTCAGTTAAAAAATATTTTAGATAAATAAATGTTCAATAAATATATAAAGGAATTTGAATTCACAAGTAATGAGATAAACTCAAACTTAGGTGGGACCGCCTTTATTCACCCATTAGAACAGCCAAAAAAATGGAGACTATCTAGTGGTGGAAGGATAGAAGAAAACAAATACTGTAGTTGCCCACTGATTGGAGTGTAATTTGGCATAATTTCTTAAAGGTCAATTAAATGTTGTATCAATATAGTTTCACCCCAACAATTCCATTTCTATCTATTCTACATAAATACCTGCCCATGATCCCAAAGATGCATGTATAAGAATGTATGTTGTGCCCTAGCTGGTTTGGCTCAGTGGATAGAGCATCAGCCTGCAGACTGAAAGGTCCCAGGTTTGATTCCAGTCGGAGCACATGCCTGGGTTGCTGGCTCAATCCCCAGTAGGGGGTGTGCAGGAGGCAGCCAATCAATGATTCTCTCTCATCATTGATGTTTCTCTCTCTCCTCTCCCTTCCTCTCTGAAATGAATATATAATATGGAAAAATTAATTAAAAAAAAAAGAATTTATGTTGCATCAAATACATGTAACAAGAAAACTGGACATAATCTAAACAGCTATTAATAGGGGGATTATTAAACTATGGAATATTATGGAATAGTTTAAATGAATTGGGTAACCCTCTCTGTATCAAGAAGGAAACACGTGTAAGATATGTTATGAGGTGAAAGAATCAAGTAGTAGGATGTTACCACTTATGTAAAAAACAGATATGAAAATCACATAACATACCTATTTTGCTATCTGCAAATATGTATGTAGGCAAATGTGTGGAAAAGGTCTGTAAAGATATATAGTAAACAGAGTAGCAG
>NW_005876058.1:0-10695 GCF_000147115.1 Myotis lucifugus | reverse complement strand
TCTAACAGTAAATAAAAAATAAGTGATCTCTCTCTCTTCCTCCTTCCCTCTTTCCTCCTTGCACAATCAAATTTCTGGAATCCTTGAGATCATCACTTTTTTCAAGCTCCCATTTTCTCCACAACCAATTGAAATCTAGTTTGTGCACTCAGGGGGTCCCTCAGCCTGGCCTATGCCCTCTTGCAGTGTGGGACCCCTCGGAGGATGTCCATCCCAGTGGGGACCCTCAGCCCATGGAGGTTTGGCCAGTCTGGGTGAGGGGCTGATGGCTGTTTTCAGGCTGGCCACACCCCCTTTAGGGTGGGGGGTCCCCACTGGGGTGCCTGGCCAGTCTGGGTGAGAGGCTGAGGGCCATTTTCAAGCTGGCCAAGCACCCTGGCGATGTAAGCTCCCAGCCTCTCCTTTTTTTCTATTTTTCTTTTTTATTCTGGGATTTATTTACCTTCTATAATTGAAATTTTGTTGCCTTTAGCAGAGGCCTGTGGAAAGCTTGGCTTCCTCCATCGCCAGGGGCAACCCACTCCTTCTGGCTCCAGCTCCGTGGCCATGGCTGGCTGAAAGCAGGTATCTGGGGTTTGTTTACCTTCTATAATTGAAACTTTGTTGCTTTCAGTGGAGCTCAGAGCTGGGCCGCAGCAGGCGGGGAAGCTTGGCTTCCTCCATCACTGGAGCAAGCAAGCCTCCTGCTTGCTCCAGCTCGGTGGCTGCCAGCCACCATTTTGGTTGGGTGAATTTGCATATAGTCGCTCTGATTGGCTGATGGGTGTGGCTTAAGGCATAGTGAAAGTACGGTCAATTTGCATGTTTGTCTTTTATTAGTATAGGATTCCTTTACAGTTCTCAACTTGTTTTATTATCTTTAGAGTTCCTGATCAGTGGCCAATCAGAAGGACCTTCGTGGTAGTTCCCTAAAGTTAAAACCTGGCTCTGATACTACTACTTTCTGTGTGATCTTAAACAAATTACTTAATTTCTTTGACCCTCAATTTAGAGGTAATAATAGCAAACTACAAGGATGGCTATGAAGAGTCAATGAGACAGTGTGAGTAAAACAACCATCATAGTCCATGGCACAAAACTGCAATAATCGATGGTTTTGTTAATATTATATTTAATAGGTTAGTAATCATTATTACCATTAAAATGCCCTTGCTTCTCACTTTTCAGTCAATTAAACTTCCTGGTTTGTTCCCTGTTTCTCTAGTTATTGTCTCCTTTGTTGCTTCCTCTCTTTGCTCACTCTTAAAATATTGGAGTTCACCAAGACTCTGACGCTGAGCATCTTCTTTCTACTCTGTCCACATATGCCCTGGTCCAATATACTTCCTAAATGCCTCAACTACCTCCTAAATGCTCATGCTTCACACATTAATATCTCAGCAACAGGTCTTTCTTCTGAGTCAGGATATATATAGTCAAAAGAATAGTGGAATCTCCACCAGAGCCCACTGGCTCCTTAAACTTAACACACCCAGGTCTGATCAAATCTTCCTATGTCCCTAATCAATAGAATACTATGCAAATATCCCTAGTCACTAATACAGAGAATGGCATCATTCCTCTAGTCATACTAAACTGGAATGTGGTCTGGAGGAGTAAGTCATCTAGGATTCCTCTCTCTCCTGCAAGCCCCAAAACCAATACATTATCCAAGCCACCCATCTCCCCTTCTGGCATATCTCACCCCTGCTCCCAGTCCTGCTGCCTTAGTTCAGCTCTTCATCACTTTTATCTCAACAATTGGGAGGTTCCTCACCAGGCTCCCTATTTTTGGCCTAATTCCCATCCAATCCTTTTCCCCTATTACTGCCAAGAGTTATTTTTCTAAAACCTAAATTGAATCACATAATTTTCCTTTTTAAAAGGTTTGAATGTCTTCTAATCCCACAGGATAGGATAGGATAGTAAATAAAATAATTTCTAGCCCGGGCCTATTAATCTGTCCCCCTTATTTCCTTCCACACTCCCAGTTCAAAGACATCATCTCTGAAACTTGATTGATCTTCATAGACTTAGAACTGCTCATACATCCTATATCCCCCAGCTAAGATCGAAGTGGCTAAGAGGCTTCAGACACTTGGCTATAATAGTTACCAGCTATTTGACCTTAAACATGTTGCTAAATCTCTGTATCTTATAATATAGCACTTAGTAAGAACTCATCAAATAAATGTTAATTGTGATGATTATCATGATGGTTTGCATAAGCATCTTTTCATAGAAGATAAATCATGTATTCTCTGCAAATAACATACTGCATAGTGACGTACCAGATGTTTGCTGAGTATATGAATGACTGAATGGATAAATGAATCAATACATGGATCAATAAATTCAGGGTAATCAGTAGAAATCAAATATTTGGGTAGGTGTCCAACAAGGCTTTACATGCTTCATTATTGAGGGCTAAGAGTTGAGTTCCAGTGTATATCCAATTTTCCTGCCTCTCTGACGTAAGCTAAGAACATGAAAATAAACAATAGAAAGAAAGTAACCATCATGTTTCTCTCAAATGGGACTATAGTGACAGAATGAGGGTGTAATGAAGACCCACCAAATGTCAGGTTCTTACTTTCAAGATCCAAACTCTGTATTAGTTGAGATTCTCCAGAGAAGATCAAGGTTCTTTAGAGGAAAGGAAAGAGAGAGAGAGAGAGAGAGAGAGAGAGAGAGAGAGAGAGAGAGAGAGAGAGAGAAAGAGAGAGAGAGAGAGAGAGAGAGAGAGAGAGAGAGAGAGAGAATTAAAGAATTGGCTTAGATGCCCAGCTGGCATGGCTTAGTGGTTGAGTGTCAAAGAGTGTCAAACTATCAACCAGGAAGTCAGGGTTCGATTCCCAGTCAGGGCACATGCCTGGGTTGTAGGCTTGATCCCCAATGTGGGGCAGGAAGCAGGCAGCTAATCAATGATTCTCTCTCATCATTGTTGTTTCTATCTCTCTCTCCCTCTCCCTTCCTCTCTGAAAAAAAAAGAAAAGAAAAGAAATAGAATTGTCTCAGGTGAATATGGAAGCTGGTAACTACAACATCTACATGGTAGGTTGTCAGGCTTGAGACCCAGGGAAGAACCAATATTGCAGTTCAAGCCTGAAGGCTGTCTACTGCAGATGTTCAGAAAGACCCTGATAGGAGGGCTCTATTGCCCCCATTTTACAGATGAGGACATTCAAACTGATAGCAATCACAAAGCTAATTAGCAACTGAACTGTAATTCCATCTCTTATCTCCATGATGACCACACTGGTCACTACCCATTAAACCACAAAACAATTCCCCAGTGTTTTGTAAACTCTCCTTAAGAGGGAAATAAAAACAAACTAGGGGCCCAGTGCACGAATTTGTGCACCTTGAAAGGAACTGTGGGCCATGAGGCTGCGTTGGGCACAGGGGCAGGCCTCGGCCCATCCTCCACACCCCCACCGGACCCTCCTACCACAGACCCTGGTCCCCTGTCTGCCGGCAGCCCTGCTCCCACTGCTGCCACTCCCACATACTAATGGTGCCAGCCCCACTTGTACCCGCTGATCATGTGGAGCGATTTGGGCCAGCTCCAGCAGCAGGTGCAAGTGGCGGCTGCTGGCCCGATCGCCCCTCAGGAGCAGGGGGAGGTAGAGAAGCCTGCAGTAGCGATCAGGGCCAGCAGCCACCGCTCTCACCCACTGATGGTGCTGAGCGATCGGGACTGGCATCGGGCGCCAGCAGCAGGTGCGAGAAGCGGCTCCAGTCCCAGCTGCAGGTGCGAGCAGGGCCAGCACCGGCAGTGGGTGTGAACGCCGGGTGGGACCATGGCGCGGGAGCAAAGAATTTTCAGTAACTACCAGAGGCTCGCCCCAATGACAGCGACCAGCACCCCACCTTGGTCTGGTGCCTCCGCTCACCTGCTCCACCATCCCTCCGCAGCCGACATCCGCCATGTTTCGTGCTTTTCCACCTGCTGCCGACGCCCACCATGTTCCGTGCCCACCCCCTGGTGGTCAGCGCACGTCATAACGACCTGTTATTTGGTTGTTCCACCATTTGGTCTACTTGCATATTGGCCTTTTATTATATAGGATAGCTTTAGAAAAGTAGTGAGATCAGGAGTTTTATTCCTATTGTGTTTTCTCTGTCTTAAATGAATGGCTATAAAGTGCAAGCTATTTATGTCATATTAAGTCCTTTGTGGAGCTTCAAAAAAACAAGGAGAAGCAGAGGGAGTTTACTTTTCTCTGAAAGCAAATAAAGGACATGTAACAAGTATCCCTGTGGTTTTGACTTGCAAGATGTAAAAAAATAAAATAGAAACCTGACCAAGAATCTTCTCAGCTTTTCTGATATGTCCCCTGAGTCAGCTTTAGCTTTAGATCCTAAAAACATCTATTCTTGATCTCCAAAAAATGTCCAGGAAGAATAATATATCAAGCATTTGGGGCCATCCAATTTTTAGAGTGTCAATTATAGGTTATGATTCCTTGGTGATAGATGACAGGGGTGACACAAGACCATTAGAGGCAGCGTAGGAGGAGAAATATAAGATTAAAAAGATCTCTACTTGAGCATTCCACCCAACACTAGCTTTGTTTGTATTTTCTAATCTCTCACAAGTATGAGTTTTATTTGTACCAACTTTCAATAATGGCTTTAAACCATATTGTGCAAAGGACGGTTTAATCATATTCCTTAAGTCAGTCTGCCTTTCAGCCAAGTCAAATATTTTTGTCTCTGCTAAAACTTCTGTATGATTTGGAAATGAGGGATGGAGCAGAATGTTTTGACTTACCTGTTACATGGAATGATCCACCTCTACCTAAAACATTCTTGTCTCTTTCCTTGTACCTTTCTTTCCTGATTTTTGACAGTTCAAGGGTTCATTCTTCCAGCCAGGTAAGTTCCTTTTAAAAGTCATTAACATTTCTGTTTATTTGGGGGACAGGTTATATGAGATTTCATCAATGAAGTATAAACTAGAACAGGGGTCCTCAAACTATGGCCCGCGGGCCACATGCAAATACAAATATTGTATTTGTTCCCATTTTGTTTTTTTTACTTCAAAATAAGATATGTGCAGTGTGCATAGGAATTTGTTCATAGTTTTTCTTTTAAACTATAGTCCGGCCCTCCAATGGTCTGAGGGACAGTGAACTGGCCTCCTGTTTAAAAAGTTTGAGGACCCCTGAACTAGAATTCAGACTACTGAAGCTAATAGAGAACCAGATACATCTATCTTTGTTGAATGAGTAATCGTCTAGAAAAACCTTTTCTTTTGCTGTTAGAGTTCTATAGTTAGGGTTGCTTCTCTAACTATAGAGATTAAGACTAGAGATCACAAAATAACTGAAACAACATGTAGGCCCAGAAGAGAATAATAAAAACACACAGCATGCACTTGGCTGTACTCACCAACATTCAGGCATAATTCAGAAATTTGTGCTGACAGATAAAACTGGAGGGATATTAACCGAAGCTCCTTTATCATTTTTCGGAAAACTAAAAGAGCCTATTAAAATCACAGCCTATGGAAAAAAATAAAAATAAAAACAGGATAGGAAGGGCCACCCAGGAGCTTGAGTAGAAAGCTTCTATATCACCATTGAAATGATGAGTTAAATGTTAACACTTCACCAGAGTGAAGTTATTTGTTCGGTTAACCAATATCGAATGCCTGTTACAGTGAACAAAATGCATGCACCACCTCCTGATCATGGTGCCACAACAGACCTGATAGCCTGTCACCAAGCTCCATAATAAGAGCAAAGTCAGAGGGAAGCAGGTTCCAGGAGTTAGCTCTACCTTCTTGGAGGTACCTCACTTCTTCCATCAATACTTGTTATTAAAGCTTCAGCTTGATATCATTCAGTCAACCAAGTAAAATAATTATTGTCTTTAAATAATAGTGATTTGGGGGGGGGTTAGTTGGGATTTACACCATCACACTTTTCCTTCTCAGACCTACAGACTTGGGCTGGAGCTACAGCACTAGCTCTCCTGGGTCTCCATCTTACAACTAGCAGATTGTGGGCTTTCTCAGACTCCACTATCATGTGAGCCAATTGCTTTTAATAAAGCTCTTCATAAAGATATATATTCCTAATGGTTATTTTCTCTGGGGAACCCTGACTATATCTCTAAATAGCATCTTTAAATGCTAAGACTCTGACACTTTCAACTGACTTACTTTCTGTGAAAAACAAAGATTTAGTTTGTTCATTTTTGTTCAATCCATGAGCCTACCACACACATACAACCTTTACTTTGCCCCATCAATCCATGACAGTTATTTTGTAATTTTGTCCATATCAATATTCAGTCTTATCTATCTTAAGTTGAGCAATGTACACAATAATTATTTTTTTCTTCCTGCAAAACATTTTTCTTTCCCTGAAGTTTATATTTGTCTTGGTTTTCTTTTGTTTAGTTTACTGTCTTTTTATCTTTAATTTATTTCCAGATGCTGTTCCAAACTTATAAATCGTCTCTTGGTATGGTACACTTAAACACAGTAAGTATCCTAAAAATTTAATCTTAATAAAATCTTTCTCAGCTCATTCTGACATGCTCCAAATAGAACATGGTTGATCTAGGCCTGAGGCAAAGCTGCAGTCTAGCAATCTCTTTCCCATCTTCCTGGGAATTCCCATTACCTCCCTCCTGGGCCTGATCCTATGGCTTCCTGTTTCTTAGTTTTCTCTCTGACTTTAGTCCAACTCTCTTGAAAAAGTTTCATGGTTATGGAAGATAATATTTTTGAATTCTTGCATATTTTAAATTATCTATAAACAAACTAAATATTTGGTTTAACTGGCATAAACATTTTGTTGTAGATCATTTTTTAAAATGATTACGAAAATATTTCTTAGTGTCTTCTGATGGACCTGAAGAGTATTATGCTAAGTGAAATAAGCCAGTCTGAGAAAGAAAAGTACCATATGATTTTACTTATATGTGGAATCCAATGAACAAAATAAGCTAACAAACAAAATATAAACAGACTCATAGATACAGAGAACAGACTGACAACAGCTGTTAGAGGGGAGGGAGCTTGGGGGCATGCTGAGTGGAAAAGGGGAAGGGATTAAGCAAAAAGAAAAGAAGAAAGAAAACTCATAGGCACAGACAACAGTATGGTGATTGCCAGAGGAAAGGGGGGTGGGGGAGAAGTAAAAGGGGATAAGTGATGACCTAAGGAAACTTAACTTTGGGTGGTGAACACAATACAATACACAGATGATGCATTACAGGATTGCACACCTAAAACCTATATAATTTTATTAACCAATATCACCTTAATAAATTCAATAAAATTTTTTAAAAAATTGATGACCTTCTAATATTTCCTCTCTTACATAAAACTTTTTCTGTGGAAGCTTCTAGAGGGATTTTCCCCCTCAACTATTCTAAAATTTCACAATTATGTTCCTTGGTCTGGATTGATTTTCATTCATTGAGTAGGACACTTGGCGAGCCCTTTTAATTAGGAAACCCATGGTTTTTAGTGCTGAAATTATTTTTTAAATAAATTTCTCTGATAATTTTATCTTCTCCATCTTCTCATTCTGAAACTTTTATTATTGATATTATTGGGATGGTGGAAATCCTAAATTGATCATCTCATGTTCTAATCTTTTTAAAATCCTATTTTATATCCCTGCTTTGATTTCTAGATTTCTTCAACATTATCTGCCAACTCTTCTACTGATTTTCTCATTTCTACCAAGATATTTTTAACTTCAAAGGGTTCCTTTTTATTTTCTGAAATGCTTCATAGTATATATATTTTGGTCTATGCTTGGTTGTCTCTCTTGACATATTTATATTTTTGGGATTTTCTGCTACTTACATTGCTCCATTACTACTTGTCTCTCTTATTCTGTTTTTCAAAATTGTATTGCTATTATCTACTATCCCTTTCAATTAGTCTTCGTTGGTTTGTTGTTTTTCAAAAAAAATATTTGAAGAGTTTTTAAGAGAGGAAGAGATGGAAACATCAATGATGAGGGAGAATCATTCATCAGTTGCCTCCTGCATGCCCTGCACTGGGGATCGAGCTCGAACCTGGACATATGTGCTGACCAGGAATCAAAGCATGACCTCCTGGTTCATAGGTCAATGCTCAACCACTGAGCCATGCTAGCTGGGCAACTGTTCTTGTTTTCAAGAAACTTTCATTAAATTCTTAATTAAGAATTTAAATTCAAATTCCTCTCCAGCACAATTAACTTAACACAATAAATGTATCTCCCATCACTCTTTCTTCAGCTACTCAGTTCCTACTGCATAGCTGAGTGCATGATCTATTTTTCTTTTTCTTTTCTCCTACAGTTTGTACCCCAATCTTATTCAAAGATCTAGACTTTTTCCAGAGGGTTCTTTTAAAGGCATGTTTCCACTTGCAAATGCTTCTTGATTACCTGTTATATTCTATGCCAGTGCTGTCTAATAGGAACTTAACAGGAGCCACAAATGTGAACCACATATGCTACTTAAAATTTCTAGAAGCCACATTAAAAAGAAAGTAAAAATAACAAGTGAAATTAATTTTAGCAATAAAATGTATTTAATCCAATATATTAAAAACGTTATTTTAAAATATGACCAATATAAAAATAATTATTGAGAAATTTTACATTCTTTTTCTCATATCTAGTTTTCAAAATCTCTTATTTATTTTATATTTATATTGCCTTTAACTTGGACCAACCACATTTTAAGTTCTTCATAAACATATGACTAGTGGCTACCATGTTGGACACCACAGTTCTAGGCACTTGCAACACAAATATAAGAAGTCATGGTACCTGTTCCTAAATAGCTTATGCTCAAATAAGTCAGACATAGTTAAAAGAAAAAGAAAAGAGAGAGAGAGAGAGAGAGAGAGAGAGAGAGAGAGAGAGAGAGGGAGGAAATACTACATGATGACTGCAGTGGTAAGGGTTTATCCAGAAAAAAAAAAGCATGTAAATAAGCTTACAGTTGCAGAAAAAGCATTCTTAAGGAAGGAATGGGTGGAGTATTAAAAGTAATTTGATGTTATTAAAGTAAAGGATACATGCAGGACATCATGCTGAAGAGTTAATCAATGGCAGATTTCATCAGCATTGCATGCTAGCCTAGCCTAAAATGTGAAACCATCGGGAACAAGTAAATACTTTTAAACATGGAAAAGTTGTAATCAGATTTATGTTTGTGACAATGGTCAAATTGTTGAGTGGAGAGCAGATGGGAAAAGGGCCAGATTGAAAGCAAGGAGAGCTGATAAGAATCTTGAGGAGTCAGCCAGTCAAGAGGTGTCATGAGACAAACAGGACAGTGGTTGTGGGAGTTCCCGGTAAAACAGATTGGAGGCCTTTGAACAAAGCAAACTCAACACAGTGACTGTTTGGATGGGTAGGGGAGGGAAACAAAAGGAAGTAAGTGGAGGACATTATTATAACCTTCATTTTCTGACTTTGGGAGAGAGAAAGGTTTCTTTCACCAAGATCTACATTACAAGAGCAAGAAAAGATGGTTTGAGGTTAACAACGATGTATCATCATTGCAGTTTGGTATGGTCTCCTGTGGGAAAACCCAGTAGAAATACCCATTCAATAACTACATGTGAATCCGGAGCTCAGCAGAAATACAGAAAGATAGCTGTGAGAGTAGAATTTTCAGTGACCTGAAAGAAACTAGAATCTCAGACGCAATGTGGATATTTTTTAAAGGATGAAAAATGGAATGAAATGAAAGGACACTATATTGAGTCTTGTTTAAGGCAAACACTAAACATGTATGTGCAACAAAATAGAAATGAAACACTTTACCAATGACTTGCATGTGTATTTTACTTGGCAAGACGTAAAATTTTCCATGTTGATAATATGGTAGATTAGTTTATTAAATAAACTCAGGACACAGCCAAAGTATTATTATTAAATTTTCTCAAAATATGATTTAAAAGCTATTTGTACAGTTCACCAACATGTATGCAAAGCAGGGTTGTACAGATGAGCCAAGGTAAGATATATTCAAAGTAGCCACCTAATGTTACCTTCGTGTCCCCTGTGCTGTGTTTGCTCTTAACAATTTGACTGCAAGTCAGAGAGCTTTTTTCTTCCTGACACCAAATATGTGGTGTCTTTTCAAATACCGCTTCTTCCACTCCCTGATACTAATTATCTAGAAATAGCATCATATTCCACATATTTAAGGGTTCAGTCCCATCAGACTGGCCCCCACTTCAGATGCCGGTTGCAAGGCCCAGGCTCCTATACTTCTTCTGATGGAACAGCTCTAAATCAGGTGTTCCCACAATGACCTCCCAGGCTCAACAGTTTGCTGGAATGGCTCACAGAACTCTGGAAAGCACTTTCTTACTATTACTACTTTATTAGAAAGGATACTACTCAGGGATGGCCAAGTGGAAAAGATGCACAGGGCAAGGTATGGTGAAAGGGGTATGGAGCTTTCATGCCCTCTTCAAGTACACCTGCCCAGCACATGCATCCATGCGTTCACCAACTCAAAAGCTCTCTGAACTCCATTGTTTGGGGGTTTTGATGAAGGTTTTATTGCATCGGATTGATTAAATCACTGGCCATTGTTGCCTCAACTCTTCCCCTCTGGAAGCTGGGCAGTAGGACTAAAAGTGCTAACCCTCTAATCCCATGGTTGGTTCTCTGGCAACCAGCCCCTATAATGAAGCTATCTACTGGCCCACCAAAGTCACCCATTAGTGTACAT
>NW_005876057.1:0-10696 GCF_000147115.1 Myotis lucifugus | reverse complement strand
CACGTTCCTCTTTTTCCATGAGCTCAAATTCTTGGGGGATTTCCCTCACCCTTTGCTGGCCCAAAGTCTCTCGGACCAGCTGCCCATCAGAATTTGGGGCTCACCTGCTCTCTAGCCATTCAAGACCTCCTTTGTCCTCAGGGGGGGCTGTTCCCATGTCACCCAGCTGAACTGTGTTGCTTTTAGTCACTTTACCTCCTGCCGAGCCGGCACATCCCATGGGTGAACCTGTTGGGGGGCGGTGAAGGATGGAGAAAAGCTGGGTCTGGGTGAGATGCTGCTTCTCTGATGGAGAGACAGAGCCACGGCCTGCCAGCCGAGTCTTTATTTTACAGGCAGATTCCACGAGGCAAAGTAAGGGCGTGGTCAAGATGTTTACAATCTTCTCACGGGTTTCAAATCTACTCAATTACATGCACCTGATCAAGCTTTGTTTACTTGCTGCACCTCCCGCAGCCCATATCACTCAGCCACGTGGGACCACGGGTTCAGACCTTAAGGTCAAGCTTACAACTATCGCCTTTGACTATAATTGTGCTGGGACTCACATGTGGCTTTGCCCAGAGAGAAGCGTGCCCTCTCATTAGTCCCAGGCTTGAACCTGTCCGAACGCTGTAGCCGCTCTCCACGCTTAACCCTCTGACATATCCGTGCCTTTTGTCACTAATTTCCTAGGCAATGTGTCAGGGGAGAAGCAGCCCTCACAGCCACACACAACACCCAAAGCGGGTGCCCTCCTGACAGAGCAGCTCCACTCAGTCTCAGATGTGGAGAAAACCACCTTCCACCTGAGGCTCGGGTTACCACTCGCAAAACAAGTGGGTTTTAGCTGATTTCCAAGGGCTCCTCTGACTGGAATGTCCTATGACTTCCATATGTTAGAATTCTTAAGATTCCATTCTATTCTTCTTCTTGCTCTTTTAATTACTCAACAAATACAAATCAATAACTCATTCTGTGGTTGGCTCTGTTCTTAGAGCAGAAATGCAACAGCAAACAGACAGCCTTCCTCTCTCATGCGTTTGCCATTCCCGTGGGCACAAATGACAGTAGAATGGTATCATATGAGTAAATCATGTTCAGACGGTGACAAGTTCTGTGCAGGACAGGGGGACATGACATGGGGGTGCAGAGGGCTTCTTCACACAGGTGGTCGGTCTCTGTAGTTGACAGCTGAGAAGAGAATAGAAGGGCATGCGGAAGCAGGTCTTGGAGAGAGCTAGAGAAGGAGCATTGGGGGGAGGGGGGGTGGGGGGGTAGCATGTGCAAAGGCCCTGAGGCAGGAAGACTTGGACTTTTGGAGGTAGGCCAGTGTGACTGGAATGGAGGGAGTGAGGGGGACAGTGCGGGGAGAGGATTTGGGGAAACCTGCAGTGATTGTGCCAAGCCTTCTAGGACGTGGTGGAGGTGGGTCCGCTGCCTTCCAGGTGCTATGGAAGCTGCTGAAACATCTACTCGGGGGTGACAGGGTCTCACTGGTATTTTACAGAGCTCACTCTCTCTCTGGGTGCCTGTAGAGCAGCAGTTCTCAACCTTCTGGCCCTTTAAATACAGTTCCTCATGTTGTGACCCAACCATAAAATTATTTTCGTTGCTACTTCATAACTGTAATGTTGCTACTGTTATGAATCGTCATGTAAATATCTGATATGCACGATGGTCTTAGGCGACCCCTGTGAAAGGGTCGTTCGACCGCCAAAGGCGTCGCGACCCACAGGTTGAGAACCGCTGTAGAGAGTAGGTGCCAACTCAGGTGAAAGCACGGGGATAGAGGGCAGCGGACAGCCTGGAAGTGGATTTTGAATTTAGTGCATGTGATGGAGAGAGGGCCTGAGGATGACAGATGCTGGTCACAGGCCTGAGCGGCTAGACCACTTACTGAGAACGGGAGCACTGGGTCTTCGGTAGTTTTGTTGAAAACTTGCCAGATCTGAAAGCCTGAGCAGCTGCGGGGCCTCCCTCAGCGCCCTGAGCACGCAGGGACCCTCACTAGGTCACCGCGCCCCGGGCCTCGACTGGGGACTGACCCCATCCAGATGTGGAGTCAGCAGGGAGCCCAGCCTCTGGCGGTGGTCTGGGCAGAGCCAAGCCCAAGATTCATGGAGGAAGCTGAGGCGCCAGCGATCCTTCAGAGAGCACCTCACCCATCACCATCCCCCACAACCCCAAACCACAGGAGGAGGCTGCGTTCTCACAGGACCCTGCGGGGCTGCCATTTGGACTTGAGCAAGGCTGCGCTCTCGGCCCCAGCCTCCTCCATGAGCCCGTGCTAGAGACTGGGAAATAAATTTAACTGCAAAAAAAAGTCAAGATTTTGATGCTGGATTTAATCAAGGGCCCATTTTTCATTGGTCCAGCTGCAGTACTTCTCAGAAGACTCAAGGCGTTCAGTTTTTACACTAAGACTTTTTTTAGTGCAATTTAGAGAAAGAAGAAAGAGGAAAAAAGGGGGAGAGAAAAGTGAGCAGGAGAAAGAGGACTTTCAACATCCATATGAGAAAGGATAGGTTCTCAGATCTCAGTCCAGAGGTTGCACTGACAGGACACACACATTCAGCCAGTTTTGCCGTTTAAATTCTGGAGATGTCGGGGGCTCGATGTCAGATGTTGGGCAGAGAAACATGCACATAAGAACCGAGTTTTGTCTGCATTATCCCTTATGGGACGTTGGTAACTTTCTCACCTCGGCATCGGCATCAGAAAGACCCCTCAGACGTAGCAGCCCTACTGTGTGCCAGTGTGAATGTCTCAGCGCATATCAGGCCATAGCAGCCCTCCCAGGACCTCTGAAGGAAGCGCTACTCTCAGCCCCACTCCCGGGGACCGGAGAGCTTTCTCAGTCAGACCTGCCCTGGGAGTAGGGGTGAGAGCCCAGTGCATTCCCATCCACCAGCCCCTCTTTCTCCAAAGAGACACCCTGAAGGAGTCAGCCGCTTCATATTCTGGGCAAATAGATGATTTGTTCCGTTGTCGTTGGCCTTCGGGGACCCAACCTGGACGTACATAGAGGGTTCTCAAGGGGGGTGCGCCTGGCTTTCCTGGGTGAGTCCACTTCTGGATGGAGCCGGAGTGGGGACCTGGCACCTCGAAGCTCCCCTTGTCTCCCCGGCAAGACCCTGTGCTGATCCTGCTGGCTCCTCGCCCACCTGCCCCCAGCCAACCACCGCCCGGCACACCCCACAGTCAGAGCAGAGAACGGACAGCCACAGGCAGCAGGTCCTCAAGAGGCACCCCGCCAACATCGAGAAGCGAACGCCGGCCTGTGTGTGAGACCTCCTCGCTGTGGGTCATTGTGCCTCTTCCCTGGCAACAAATAATTAAAACCGAAAAACAAGGGCATTGTGTTCTGATGATCTGGAGCTTCTTTCATTGTTACACGTATCCAGTGACACAAAGCAGTATCTGCATTAAGCGAAGCTTCAGCGTCAGTGAGAAAATGGTTTTGCCAAGACCCTGCCTTATCTTTCTCTCAAAGACAACCCTCGTCCTCGTGGCTTCAGTGCATGGAAGCCGCTGGTTGGAAAGACAGGAACGTGCGAAGGTCTTTTTTCCCCTGAGATACAGCGTTGTGATACTTGGATACAAGCAGATTTCATCCACTAACAGCAGATACATCAACCGACGGGAATTACTCTTAGGGGCCATTGGGGAAGCAGATAGGAATTATTCTTTCCTTCTAAACAAATTTTTGTGTTGCAACAGCATCCTAGGAGGAAAACAAGGGAGGGCATGAACATAACTCTAAGACAGAAAGAAAACTACTGTGTTTTTAAAGAAATATGTACACAGTAAGTGAGAGAATGCATAGCAGAATGTGTTTATGGATTCTGAGTTGTGCCAAAACCAAAACAATTTTTAAGAAAATATTTGAAGCATCATCGGTAACCTTGAACAGATTGTGTTCCAATGTCTTTAGTATTCAATGGGCCGCCCAGGGATTAAAGCAGTATTTAAGAAGGAATGAAAAGTTAAGCTAGAGCTAATGTCCTGAGCTCCTAACCAAAAGAAAAAGTGTGGGGACAGAAAAGAAAGTCTGGATCAAGCAACTGGGTGATGAGTGGGCCTGGATATGTGCTCAGTGTTGGCGAGGTGCAGAGGGTTTGGGTATGGTCTCCTGTCCCCAAGGATATCACAGGAGAGTGGGGAAAACAGATCTATCACCTGAGAGTTACAATTTGATGGGTGATGAAAAACTAATCAGAAAGTGTTATTTGAACACTTAAGTGATAAAGATGAGTGTGGAATTCTATTAGATCTTGGATAGACCCAAAACTTTGCACAATGAGGCCCCTGCCATCTTTCTGGCCTCATTTTATGTGACAACCCCTTCTTGCCCACCGTTCTGAGAACTCCAGCCACTTCGGTCATTTTTAAGTTCTTCAATGTGGCCAGTTCTGTTCTACCTCAGGGCCTTTGCACAGGCCGTTCCTTCCATCGTAAATGTCTTGTCTTCCACACCTTCAGCCAACTAGCCCCTTCATCTTTTGGGGCCCAACTTAATTGTCACTTCTTCTAATAGACCTTCCCTGATGAAGTATACCCTATCCAAAGTATACCCCCCGATATTCTCCATCTCACTTCATGATTTTTTTTTTCATTCAACACATTTTACGGACTGCCTAACGATATTCCAGGCACTTTTCTAGAAGCCAGAGATAAAGCATCAAGCAAACCAACAAACACTGCGGCTCTTGCGGAGTTTCTGTTTTATTTAGTGGAAGAAAGGAGTAGCCCCAATGGAAACTGCTAGAGGGCATTGGGTGCCCTGGAGGTCAATAAAGCAGGAAGGAGAGAGCAGTGCTCTATCTCTGGCTCTGCTCTGGGGGAACCCAAGTGGAGACACTGTTCATAGCGTTGATCGCAAAAATATTGGGGACCCTCTGGGCGTATAAGATGCAGTGGGGTTGAACCCAATTCCCCTGGAATTTGTGATGGTCGCTGGGAACCAGGACACTCACCCAAGGATATATCCTGACATCATCACACACTCTGCTTTCTTTCCTAGGACTACTTGGCTCTTCCAGTTTTATTTCTCTTCCACTTAGCGGCTGTCTGCTTCCCCTGGGCAGCACAATACACAGGGGAGCTTTATAACAACCTTTACATTCTCCATTCTATGGCGAGAAAGAACAATGGTGGGTGCGTGAGTCTTAACAGAGACGAAAGATGCCCCCTCTTTTGTTCTGGCTTCAGAGACCCTGCGACAACATGGCGGGATCTGCATTGACTCCGTCTATACCACATCCAAGTGGACCCCCCCCCACACACACACACTTTTTTTTAAACAGTTCTCTAAGAATTTTTTTTTCTCTGCAGGTGATTCATCTTTTTCCTTATCCACTTTGAACATATAAAATTCAACATACATCAAACACAGCACCAACTCATTTCCAAGTATTCACCATTAATGAGGGCCCTTTCCAGGCTTCCAAGTGCCCTCTCTTATAACTAGCTTGCAGCATTTTCATAATAAAGAGTAGTTAGCATGCTTTAAATCTTCACTGATTTAGAAATTATTTCCAAGAAATCCACTAGTTGATTTGTTACCAGTATGGGGTGTTTTTTTTTCTTCATTTGAAGTCTGCTTTACAAAATCATCTATCTATATAAAACCCTAATATGCAAATAGACCGAACAGTGGAACAACCGAACAACCAAATGACCTTCTCCACCTCCCCCTGCTCCTGAGGGGCAATCGGGGCCAGCAGCCGCCTCTCGCACCCACTGCCGGCAACAGCCCCACTCGCACCCGCTGCTAGTGCCGGAGCCGCCACTCACACCCACTGCCAGTGCCGGACCTGCTCGCACCCGTAGCCAGCACCAGAGCCACCGCTCGCATCCACTGCCAGCACCCAGCACCGGTCCCGATTGCTCAGTGCCGGTTCCAATCACTTGGCGCCATCAATGATCTCTGAGGGCTTCTCCACCTCCCCCTGCTCCTGAGGGGCGATCAGGACAGCAGCTGCCACTCGCACCCGCTGCTGGCACTGGCCCCAATCGCTCTGCGCCATCAGCAGGTGCGAGCAGGGCTGGCGCCGTCAGTGCATGGGAGCGGAGGCAGTGGGAGCGGGGCTGCCAGCAGACAGGGGACCAGGAGCCGCGGAGGATAGGCTGACACCCGCCCCTGTGCTCACTGCAGCCTTGCGACCCACAGTTCCTTCCAAGGTGCATGAATTCGTGCACTGGGCCCCTAGTTTTCTTATCTCCTCCAACTAGAGTAATAGTTGTTAATTCAGATTGTAGCTGAAACAGTGATGACAAAGGTTATGATGATGGTGATGGTGATGCTCATGACAAAGGTGGTGGTGATGGTGTTGGTAGTGGGGCTGGTAATGATGAATATGATGGTGATGTTGATGGTGATGGTGTAGTGGGCGTGGTGAAGGTGATGGTGATGCTGTTGATAGTGGGGATGATGATGATGAAAATGATGGTGATGTTGATGATAGTGGTGGTGGTGATGCTGATGACAAAGGTGATGCTATTGATGGTGGAGATTGTGATGATGAATATGATGGGCGATATTTAATGGTGGTGGTGGCAGTTCCCCACACTTCGGGAAACATTGACTGAAGATAGGAGATATTAGCTGTGGATGGTTTACTAATACAAAATATTCCTTTCATATTTTAATTCCGTAGTGCATCAGCTTACAATTTTAACCTTATTAAAGTATTCATGGGTAATCACTTAAGAACCTAATTTGAGGACCTTAACCAGTCAGAAACACCTGAACCCAGATGGGTCCTGCCAACCCAACATCGAGGTCATGTTACGGGTCAGGTACTCCTTGAATGGTGCTTCAGAAGTGGTTGTCATGGACGTTTCTAGGAGAAGCATTGTCTCAGCCCAAAGAGAACCATTAGGGATTCCTGACTTGGGTCCACTGTGGAGCTTTTTGGGAAAGAAGTCCATGCCTAAACATACACCATGTAGGGGAATCTCCTTCTTAAAAAATGAGCCCTTCTTTATTTACTCTGAGTAGAAACAACTCCAAAGAAGCCCATCGCACCCATCACATCATGAGTAGACATCAGCTTTCACAAAAGTACCTCAGGATGGGCTCACCAGGTGGAAGCTTGCTCTTGCCATCTGTGAGAGGGACCTCCAGACCCCTTTCGTCTAAAGCAGGCCAGCCAAGCTCACAAGCCACCTCCACAAGCCAGGCCAGTATCCAGTGACCTGCTTCTATGGGGATGACCAGGAAGAAGACATAAATGAAGTGTTTGCTCACCTGGGAGCCACTGCATCCCAACTTCCCTTCATTTTTCCTCCAAAATAAATAAATAACTCATGCAATACTTTCACCTATCATCTCAGGCAAGAATGAAACAGGTACAGAAATGAATATACTAATCAGGTTCCACTAGCAGGCATGCCACCTTCTTTCATTAGAGACTATAATTTGGGTGCTGTGATTTTCAAAGCCAGTGTTGCCATCTAATTTAGAAGCATTTCATTTGGCATCACATGGAACCCTAAAATAACATTGCTGGGAATGGATCATTTGATAAAATATTCCTAAACAGTTTCAAGATACATAACGAGGTGGGGTAGATTTTTTTTTTACAACAAACTTGGCAGAATTTTCCTCCAGTTTCCAACTTTCCAAATGTGATTTCTTTATTCCAAGATGCTTTTAAGGTTGCAAAACTGAGTTTACTGCTTACCTTCCCCCATGCTGAATTGTCTCTTTCACATTTTGCAGTTCATTTAAAACCTGAGATTGATGACCCCTTTTGTGCTGAGTCACAAGAATAGAAATGGTCAAATTTTCAATTACAGGTGAGGAAAAATGGGATGTCTGGAACTAGTATGCAGGCAACATTCAGCATATTCCTTACAAGCGTAGAAATGATACACGCTGATGACCAAGACTCTCTGGTGCTCCCCAAGAATGATCATTCTCTTGTAGTTTTTTTTCTGGCAATAAGAAAAGGGAGCTAGGGATTTTTTAAATTAAATATTTTTGTCTCTCCACATAGACCAAATGTGCTATGAATTCAATGTATGGTTCTTAGGATCTTAGCACCATCCATTATTCCTTGAACCCGAGAACAAGAAGTCCTCAGTAAATTCTTGTTGACAGCTTGATTAATGACTCTAAGAATCAGGAAATGACAGGTCTTGGTGTGGACTGGGATCACTGAAAAAAAAGAAAAAGAAAGAAAAGCCTCAATTTCATGAAAAATAACTACTATGGGCTGGATTGTGTTCCCCCCAAATTCATGTTGACATCCTAATCTTCATTTCCTCAGAATATGATTATAATTGGAGTCAGAGACTCTAAAGAGGTAATTAAGGTGAGATGAGGTTATTCGGGTGGGCCCTAATCAATACGATTGGTGTGTCCCTCTAAGAGATTAAGACATGCACAGAGGAAAAACCATGTGAAGACACAGAGAGAAGACAGCCATCCACAAGTCAAGGAGAGAAGCCTCTGGTGAAACAGTTCTGCTGACGCCTTGACCTTGGACTTCCAGCCTCCAGAACTATGAGGAAATACATTTCTGTCGCTTAAGCCACCCAGGCCACGGAACTTCGTTGTGGCAGCCCTAGCAAACTAACGCAGTCGCTACCTTGCCTTAAACTGAGGCTCTGTTCTCTGAAAGCTGACATCATGTACATGCAGGCAGCCCTTGAGTGAATTATGAGAGGGTTTTACATCAAAGTCAAGGATGAGAGACCTTGGAACTTGAACTTAATTGTGCAATTTGTACCTGGTCAGATAGAGCTTCTGTAAAATGCATTGTCCCCAAAGAGTTCCAAATGATTTATAATCTCTAAGAGTAAGAAAAGTAAGCAACCTTTTTATACTAATATTTTAAAAAACCCTCCTCCAACTCCCACCACAAAAAAAGCATTTATATCATATTATATCATATCTTGAAAACTAAGTCATCTGGGCATCTAAGAAATGCTAAGCCCCAGTTCTTTTGTGGGCCAGCGTACCTATTAAGCAGTGTACCCACAGGATGCAAATACTATCAGCTTCTTCCCTGAGTTGTATACACCTGGTAACAAGAGAGTGTGAGTTAACAAAAAAATGAATAAATGAAACAAAATATTAGAAGAACCATGTTCCATTCGTGCTGAGCATGGTGCCAGCTCACTGTTCCCACATCACTGCTTTTCTTGCTTCCCTGCTCACGAACCTCCAGCTCACCTTAAATCACCCCCCTCTGAAAGCCCAGCTGCTTTCTCAGACTCCCCAAAGCGTGCCCCACGTCCCTGCTGGCACCCTCTCCGGTGAGGGTCCCACAGCCTGGGCGCATGGAAGGGAAGGGACGCTCTCCTCTGCACTCCTGGCCGCTGGGTGGGGCACAGTGGAGGGAGAAATGCAGGAGGGGCGCTCAGGGGCAGACACAGCCCATGCCACATCGACTCCTGTAGAAATTAGAGGTGATTTAACGAGTTAGGGCATCCAGGCCAATGTCACAGTCTGGGGGTGTTTCTCCCATGTCAGCCCTCCAGGAGGGGGCCTTCTGTCGTCCTGAAGCGGGTCATGAGGGGCAGCGCCCTCAGAGAGGACAGTGCTGGGTGCCTCTCCCTCTCCTCAGCCTTGATTGGATTATTAAGAGATGATTGTCTGTGCAGCCGAGAGGAGCAGGGAGAGGCTCCCAAGGCAGCCGAGCCCACGGCCTGTTCAAAGGACTATCAGGCACTTAAGTCTCAGAGGCGATGGGTATTGATTTCTCCTCCAGCCAACTGCGGGACTCGGAGCCCTCCCTCCAGTGGGGATGAACACGAGCCGCCTGCAGTGCAGTGTGGCTGGCTGCTCCACAGACCTGCTGAACCCTGGGCCTGGGGCCCGTGGGGCCTCTCAGGGGCCCTCCCCACAGATGGGGACAAGGACTGGCCCAATGGCCAGATAGACTCAAAGGTCATTGATGATTGCCAACGTCCTGGTGGTTGGTACGTCCCTGTGGCGGACCATCTGCCTGGCCTCAAGTAGGGGCTCCTAGGTCAGCTTCTAGAGCTCAGCCCCCACTCACCATCCCCTCTGCTTGGGGTCTGCTCAGGCCCTCTCCTTTCTATAGATTAGTCTCCACTTTGGCCAAATGGGTAGATTGACATCCATCCCCTGGATTATCTCAGAGATCAGTGGATGGAAATGTGCGATCCCAGCAGTGGGATCCGCGGAGGAGGATGGTGGTGAAGATGCAAAGTGTGGAGCCCACAGCCCCAGCTGCAATCTGTAGAGCCACGTGGTGAGATTGCTTTTATTCATTCTAAAATTAAGCTCATTTATCATAGTAAATTGCTGAAGGAACAGCTGTTGTTTCTGCCTTCCCAGCTTCCAGCCACCATTTTCCCCCACATTGTTCCAAGTTTTCCTTGGAGAACCTCTCTCTGCATTCCTAAACCTTGTGGCAATTCCCAGAGCTGACCCATTCGTAGAAGACAAGTGACGCAGGTCTGGCCCATCAAGGACGCCATTTTCCTATCATAGCGATTGGCCTAGGGTGGAATGTGACCTAGCCTAGTCCAGTGACCACCCAGCCTGGTCAATGACCATCCGGCTTCAGAACAATGAAAAGAAGATCCTCTTCTGGTAGGGCTGTGAGGCTGGTAGAAGATAACATCGCAGTTTCACCTACTATTGATGCATAAACAAATTACTCCAAATTGTAAGAGTTTAAATAACCATTTTTTAATATATATTTTATTGATTTTTTACAGAAAGGAAGGGAGA
>NW_005876056.1:8533-10807 GCF_000147115.1 Myotis lucifugus | reverse complement strand
GGAATTTGAACCTTCTAGTTCTAGAATCGAAGTTCTTAGCCACTAAGCCTCATTTGCCTATCTAGCTAGCACAGACATTGCTCAGTAGTCATGATATAGCACCTCCTGACCATTTAAGTTGCTAGAGGCACAATGTTCCAAATGTAAGTCCCCATACATTGTAAGGACACAATGCAGACTTTGACCAAGCAATTTGGTCTTCAGCTAGATCAGTCATAACTTAACCATGGCTGAATCATATTTTCTGGTTCTCAGTCACTCTTTTTCTATATGGCATGCATAATTTCCCATAGGTATTTAGGTTTGAGTCATTTCCTTATAAAAGTCAGAAATCTTGCCTAACTCTGAATCCTTTGGATCAGGGACTGGCTTGCTTTTACTGTAAACAGCCTGGGAGTAGATATTTAGGCTTTGTGGGTCATTTGAGGCTGACTCAGAGAACATGATGGGGAGGGAGTGTTTGCAAAAACAGAAAACAACTTAAAGTTGACTGTTAGACGTCAATGCTTTAACCATGTAGTAGCCATTTTCCACCATAACGAATTTCTCCCTTGCTTTGTTCATCCTTCTAGGTCTTGGTTTACTGACATCTTTACCTTCTACTGATGAAGACTTTTCTTCTTTCTCTCGCAAATGTTCTCTGAGTCTCTGAGTGCCCAAATTATTATTTAACTCACAAGAAAAACTCAATGTTTCCATTTCCTCTTCCTCTTCCCTATTTACCTCCCTCTCCCCTTTTCTCCCTATTTCCTCTCCTCTTCTTCCTCCTCCCTCTTTTTTTCCTCCTTCTTGTTAAGCACAAATTAATTGCCCTTACTTAAAACCTTTTCATTTAAGGTAGCTATGCCTACTAAGAAAGCTCTTCAATGCTCTTTAAGCACAAAAGATCATTACCATGTTTTCCTAAGAAAATATATATATATTATTTTCAAATAATATATATATACTAGAGGCCCGGTGCACAAAAATTTGTGCACTGGGGCGGGGGGGGGGGGTCCCCAGCCCGGCCTGTGCCCTCTCACAGTCTGGGACCCCTCAGGAGATAACGACCTGCTGGCTTAGGCCTGCTCCCGGGTGGCAGAGGGCAGGCCCAATCCCTAAGTGCAGCCCCTGGTCAGGCTCAGAGCAGGGCCGATCAGGGGGTTGGGGCGCTGCCCCCTGTCACTCATAGAGCAGGGCCAATCAGGGGGTTGGGGCGCTGTTCCCTGTCACTCACAGAGCAGGGCCCATCAGGGGGTTGAGGGGCTCCCCCCTGTCACTCACAGAGTAGGGCTGATAGGGGAGCTGGGGCACCGCCCCCTGTCACACACAGAACAGGGCGGATCAGGGGGTTGGGGCGCTGCAACCTGTCACACTCAGGGCAGGGCCAATGGGGAGGTTATGGCTCTACCCTGTCACACACAGAGCAAGGCCCATGGAGGGGGGTTGGGGTGCCACCCTCTATTACCCACAGAGCAGGGCCAATCAGGGGGTTGGGGCACCGCCACTGTCACACTCAGGGCAGGGCCGATGGAGAGGTTATGGTTCTACCCTGTCACACACAGAGCTGCAGGGCAATTGGGAGATTGGGGAGCTCCCCCCCTATCAGGCACAGAGCAGGGCTGATCAGGGGGTTGGGGCACCTTCCCCTGTCACGAACAGAGCAGGGCGGATAGAGAGGTTGTGGCCCCGCCCCCTGTCACACACAGAGCCACAGGGCGATCAGGGGATTGGGGAGCTCCCCCTATCAGGCACAGAGCAGGGCTGATCAGGGGGTTTGGGCGCTGCCCCCTGTCACGCTGATCCCGGTGCCGGGAGGCATATTACCCTTTTACTATATAGAATAGAGGCCTGGTGCACGGGTAGGGGCTGGCTGGTTTGCCCTGAAGGGTGTCCTGGATCAGGGTGGGGGTCCCCACTGGGGTGCCTGGCCAGGCTGGCTGAGGGGCTGAGGGCTGTTTTCCCGCTGGCAGTTGACTAAAAGCTCCCAACCGCTCCTTGTTTTCTTTTTTTTTTTTTATTCTGGGCCAGCTTTAGCTCTGAGGCCTCGCTGCTGAAAACATGGATACAATGTTGTGGTCCGGGGCTGACTGACAGCCGGTTTTGTTTAGCTTCTTATTTGCAACATAGTAATAGTTGCTTAGAGTTGCAGTTGAGAGTCCCGCAAGTGAGGCGGGGAACATTGGAGTCTGCAGTCCCTGGAGGAAGCAAGCCTCCCTGCTCGCTTCAGTGCATGGCTGCCGGCCGCCATCTTGTCTGACAGTTAATTTGCATAAGGATACGCTGATTAGCCAA
>NW_005876056.1:0-8422 GCF_000147115.1 Myotis lucifugus | reverse complement strand
CTCTCCTTAAATAGAATTCTACCTTATTACTCTTACATATGAATCACTCTACCTTTAGTCAGCTTTTAAATTAACTATTTTATCTCTGCTTGAATAATATTTATATACATATATACATTTTCTCCATATTGATGAGGATATTATGACATATTGAAGTAAGATGGGAATGTCCATGTCCTTAAGGAACAAACAGCTAAATAACTGATAGTAACAGGTAAATAAATAATTACTTTCATTTAATAAGTGCTAAGAAAACAGCAAAGGCTACTCTGGAGCACAGGGAAAGGAATGAGTCCCTGTGCTTGAACTTGGGAGGGAGAAGCCAAGGTGTGCTTTCTTTTAGGAGGGAAGGTGAAAGTGATTCCTGAAGGATGAGAAGTTTGTCAGTGATGGTTGAATTCTTAAGCATGGCTGAGGTCTCCAGATAATCAAATTTGTGTTAAGTGAAGATCTGGGGTTAAGAACTGGATTCCCATCAGGTGAAACTGGTCAAAGATTTCTGAGTTTAAGAAATTATTATTTATTGAAACTGCAATGACATTTAAACATTTTTGAGAAAATCCTTTAAAATGACAATGGGTAATAAATATATTTTGGCAATTAGTATTATGAAATATATTCTGATTATTATAACTTAATGTAGGTGGAGAGATTGCAGAACTAATTCAGCCTTATCTGAACATGGCTGTGAAATGTCAGAGATTTGGGAATATCGATTTTATATCTGGCAGTATAAAAAGAGAGTAACTCATGCTATGATAAGGAGGAGTATCTATTCTGTTGAGCACTAATGCTTAGTTGTGATGATCAGTTCAACACATATTTTAAAGTACATTATGCAATACATTAAAATAATGATTTTGAGACAAATTAAGCCATAACAGTCTCAAGTCAGTTTGCCCGCACAGTTAATATGTTGATTAATGTCCTGTTAGGCCTGACACACTCATTTTTATCTCATTATTCAACCCAGTGTTTTCCCACAACTATTGAATAAAAATGTAATTATTGCTCTAAATTATGTTATTATTAACTTTCACATGGTGGGTCTTGATAAACAGAAGCATGGAATAAAAGACCATGAGGAGCAAATGAGTCAGAATAGAAGCCATGTAAGTATATGGAACCATTTACTATTATGTGTTTCAACTGTACTTGATGCTGGGAAGAAGAGAAGGTAGTGTTTTCCTTACAGAATTGCAATCAAAAGAATGTGATGTTGATGTCACAGAGCCTGCATTCATCAAATAAAATGCAGTTGACAATGATTCCAAATATCAAATTTTCTCTTAAAAATCTGTGAATATAAGCAAAGTCTCTTCCCATGTGCCCATATTTATGGATTCTTGACAGAGTGATCAACACAAAGGTCATTCACCCTAATACTGCCACATTTACTTCTAATATCTGAAGTTTCAAATGAGTGTTTCTTGGTGACCTTTACCTAAAACAAACATGACTTCAGAAACAGGGCCCAGGGATCAGATCTGCACCTGTGTATTTAAAGGGAATACTTTCATCTTATGTCTTGTCAGAGATATTGTATAATCAGAATCACAAAGCATTTTGGAATTCTCTAAAGGTAATGTATCAATCCTGTGCTTGAGTTTTATAACTAAGATGGACCTTTTCAGAGCTATGCCTTTGACATTATTGTTATGCAAAATGGCATATTCATGCATTAATCCCCACATGAACACTGAGTGTTACCCAGTAATGTTATCACATTCAATAAAAGAGATTGCACCAGAGTCTGATGGCTGCGGTTCCTTTGGCTTGATTATTAAAAAGAATAAAGTGTTAAAGCATCTCCATTTATATAGAAATGCCCGTACTTTAAACAATCCTAACAATATGCCAAGAAGCTAATAATCTGGTAAATAAGCATCAGTGCTGACATTCCATAGCAGGTGAGGTTCAAGACCAGAAGGAAAGCAGGGCATAACTGAGAAAAGGACTTAGTCTTTGCTGAGTCAGTGTCTAGAGGCTCAGCAAATCACCACTGGAAAGTGCACCAAGGATGTAGAATAAGATCAGCAAAACAAAGGTAGAATTAGAGTTACAAAAGGGCTATTTAATATCATGCTAATTTAACCCAAGACTTGGAGAGGTTGTATAACTGGGCCAAGGTAATTCAACTGGGTGATGGCAGAGTTCATTCAAAAGACAAAGTGTGGCCCTAGCCGGTTTGGCTTGGTGGATAGAGCGTCGGCCTGCGGACTGAAGGGTCCCAGGTTCGATTCTGGTCAAGGGCACATGCCCGGGGTGCGGGCTCGATGCCCCGGGTTGCGGGCTCAATCCCCAGTGGGGGGCATCCAGGAGGCAGCCAATCAATGTCATGCATAGGTGGCCATGACATCATGTATGGGAGGCCCACTACAGCCATCAGAATTGAATGATAAAGACAAATATTCAGGATCAAGTAAGCAATGAAAGACATAATAGAACAAACTAAATATAATCCTTGGTGCATTGGGTGATAATTAGGATAATCACAAACCATGCCCCGGAGTTGAACAATGAATTCTATAGTCACCCTTGTAAAAATGGACATGGCATAAAAGCTGGAGCATGAGTTCTGCCTCAAGCATTTAGTAGCCATGCAATCTTGTCTGAGAAAAACTAAGTCCATGCTATAAATGGTGATGAGTTCAGGCTGGGCTCCATTATCCGGGACTGTGCAGCACCTAAGGCTTCCTTGCCTCCCTCTAACTCAAATCCTTTCCTTCCAAACTGCAGGAGATTTCCTAATCTTGGGTCAAGAAATGCTTCTGGTAAATCATCATATTCTTCCAAATGCATGGCCTTCTTCACAGTCCTTTCCATTCTCACAAGGATTTAAACTTTTTTTGTTGTTTCACTTATATTTAGGGTCTAAAAAAACAAAAATAGACTCATAGCAACAGAGACCAAAGAGATGTTTACCAGAGGAATGGGGGTGAGAGAATTGGGGGAAATGAGTGAAGGAAAATATAGTCAATAACATTGTGATAAGTTTTCATGGTGACAGATGGTTACTAAAATTAGTGGAATGATCACAATGTATGGATTAAAAAGGTCTAATCACTATGTTATACATTGAAAACTAATATAACTAATATAATATTATATACCAGCTATATACTTAAATTCAAATAAAGAAAGAAAACAAAGGACCTAAACTTTTAAAACATAAAAGCCTGGTAAAGGATTTTTTTCACCTCTAATCCTCTTCTGAGCCAATCAGCATGGTATGGTTTAGTTAACTATTCAGGGATTTAAAAACAAAAACAAAAACAAAAACTTAACAGTTAATACTTTAAAAAATTATCCAGCTCTAATTGTTTGCAAAAGCTGTAGTTTATTTTTTTTGCCAAATTTCAGTATGCTAAAATTCCTTCTCAGAATCAGGAACTGTAATTATGGGAAGAGTAGCTTCAGGGAAATATTAAGAGAGACAGTTTGCAGGTAAGTTTTTGGCATATAAAAGTTAACCAAGTAGATTTTGTTTGGAGTCAATTATGCCAATGATATAGCTTCAGATCCCTGTACTATTCAGTGATATTTAATCTGGTCTTTGTTTTTTCCTTCCTCCATAAAAAATTCCAAGCAACTATGTTGTAAAGTGTCTTTAATCACTTATAGAAGTTGAAGAAATTGGAGACAGATAAAAGGATGTAAAGTGAGGATTACTTTTCCCTGAAAAACTAAAAGTGTAACTCAAAGTAAAGCAAAAGTCAATGTATATGTCTCATTAATAGTGGGGAATCTATACATAAAACAGATACTACAGTAAAACCCACTTACTTTTAAACTCCTTAAAATGATAGAATTCTATTATCTCAATACTCAACATTTGGACTGAAACATTTTATGTCAATAAAACCAACTTTTAGCCTTTTATGTCAATTAAAAGGACTGGCTGTTTCATATATGTGTTATAAAAATCAGTTTGTACACTCTGTTGATATTAAAATAAATTTAATGAGCTAAATAATATTTGTAGTTACTGGACCCAAATATAAAACTACCGCAGCATGGATTATGCCATTAGTAACTTATATGATGGCTCAATTCCTTTTTCTCTGAGACAGCCACTAATAATCATGAGTCCTTCTTCTTAGGGTCTAAAAGGAGTTAGGGAAAGTTACATAAACCCTAGAATAAATAAATAACTTAAAAATTTCTGATATTTGTTCCTTTACCTAAGATACAAAAGTGTGGCAAATGAGTAGGTATGCGAAGTGAGAGATAAATATAATTTGCTCATGAAATAAAGATTGGCGGTTTGGTTCTGAAAAACTTTCCCCTTATTTCCAGCAGAAGTCCAAATTCTGAAGGGATTCTAAAAGGAGTCCTTCAAGCAACAGCAGCACTGTTGATCTGTGACTTAGGATCTGGGCACCTCACAGGTATATTCCATAGCCATGCTTCATTGTGAACCCCTAGGAGCCCAAAGGCAGATACTGTCAGATCCTAACACCAGCTTCTTTTCCACTCCTGCTTACATGTGGCCACTGACTCCCTGACCCTTGTCTTGAGACCCTGGCTTATCCCCACTTTTGTACTTGTACCAGCATTTTAAAGTTATTACTCTGGCCCTGGAAGGTGTGGCTCAGTTGATTGTAGCATCATCCAGTACAATGAAAGGTCGTGGGATCAATTCCCAGTCAGGGCACGTGCATGAGGCAACCAAATTGATGTTTCTCTCTCTCTCTCTCTCTCTCTCTCTCTCTCTCTCTCTCTCTCTCATCAATTTAAACAAAAATTTAAAGTTAATGTGCTCTGTTTATATTCTCTGTCAAGATCTCCTTTTCAACTCTGTGTTCCTTCACTGTAACATGAAATAAACCACTGGTACTTTTGTTGATGTGAATTTTGAAAATTAGTGTCCAGGCAACTTAATCAGAACTGATTGCAATAAGGAAGCATAGTAGGAGAGAAAAGAGCTGTCACCAAGCGACCCGAGATCAGATCCTGACTCTGGCACCAAATCAGTGTCTGAATTTGCAGGGTACACAAACCGTCTGGCTCCAAAATGAGAAGGCTGAGCTAGACTCTAACTTATTAAACATAGTGTTATATTTCTCCTTCACTTGTGTTGTCACTGTACCACCAGCCATCCTCTGAAATTAGGACTAAATTTCAAGGTGATTTTAATGTCATAGGGGACAAATAATTAGGGTGAAGCAGATTTTTAAAAATTAGTTCTAAAGGAAATTAAACCTTGCTTCTCTCTGTTAGAATAAACTTACTGAAAAATGTTACAGGATGTGTCATATCAACAATACAGGTGGTACCCCATTTGTAGAGCTCACCTGGAGTGAGGGCATAGAAAACAATCCTGTGAGAGTTTCCCAATGAGTCTTTGGTAACTGTTTTTATGCTATTTCTGCCCATCTGTGTTATTCATAGCACTCAACTTTCCAGAGACAGAATAAAGAATGAACTTCTTAGAAATTATTTTTAAGATTTCAACTTTGAAGAAGTAAATCAACTGATATTTTCCAGCTAAGGCAAAGTAGACTTCAGAGCCTCTTGGGTAATTTTCTCACCTCCAAACAGGTGAAGAGAAGCATTAGCCATGAAAATGAAAAGAGACTTTCTGAAAGCATAGTGTTTTGTTATCCGGCCAGACTTTGAAAAAAAAATTAATTCAACTTTGTGATAGGGAAAATAAAAGTGAAAATTAAGGTATTAAAACAGGGACAGTACATAAAAATATTTTATGGTTTTAATTTTAGATTCGTTAAGAAATCCCACAGGCTCTTATAATCAAAATAAACACAGAGCTTACATTGCCTTTGATGCTTATTATGCTTTAAATTAGTCTAGCTTTAATGTTACATATATTTAAAAATAATATACAAGCTACTGAAACATGTGAACAGAGCTGAGACAGAACTGAATTAGCTGAAGTCCATTATTGAAAGAGTAATCTTTTGGCCTGCTCTTTTTTATTCACCTGGAGTTGTCATGTAGTTAAATACCAATCTCACTTATTACATAAAATTTGACTTAATACTTGGGCTTTTTTGCATGTACTAAAAAGGCTTATCCCCTGTTTGTGTCAGGACTGTGGGCATAAGTGTCAAGAACAAGAGACTCTTTTCTTTTGAAATGTGCTTCTGGTCATAAGCATCTTGGTCAACTTAAGGGTAATTATCATCATGCTGATATTTAAACTTCAGTCATAACTCTTTCAGGAAGAGTTAGTTTTCACTTCCATCTTTCAAATGTCCCATACCTGAAAGAGATTCCCAGAGACTTACTCAGTCATGCTGCTGAAACATAATTCTACAAGGCTTCAATATGCTTCAAAATAAAGTCAAATCTATTCTCAGATGAAGGTTTTTAATCCTTGAAGATAACAAAAGAATTAAGTGCAGACTTGAAAGTTATCCTATAGAAACAGCATATTCATTTGAATGCTTTTGCATTTTAACATTATATTTCTTTTTAACCACACCTACTTTCTTTAAAGGATTTCCTAATGTAGTCAAATTTCTTGATTTCTCTACAAATGTACATTTCCAGATAACCTAGTACAGTAGTTTCCAAACATAAGTACACATCAGAATTCATGAAATATATTTTATAAATAAAGATTTTAGAAGCTTATTCCTTATTGACAGAGTCCTAATTTCAGTGCCAATTTTAGGTCAAGTACTTGAAGATCACTCTCTATCTCTAATGGGTTATTTTTATACTTGAATGCATGAGAAAACAGAATCATCCTTTTAACACCTATAATAATTCTATTTACATTTTCCTTTTCTATTAAAAACATCACTGATCTATTGGTTTTATAAAATTCATTATATTGATGCCTTATTTTTTCTCATCTCTTTCTAATTGATCTCAAAATCTAAGTTATTATAACTTATTGAATGTTTTATCTTTCTAAGTGATGACTAGTCAGCTCCTGTTTAAAATAAACCAAAAAACAAACTAACCAAACATAAAAGTCACATAAGATCCATAGTGACAGTGAACCCCAAGATTCTGGCCAGAAATTAGAAGAAATTATAGGTCAACATAGGAGGCTCTGTAGATACAGAGATATAAACAAGGCAGCAAGGCTCTCTTCAGTATCTCAAATAGCTGCCTAGGAATATTAGACCAGAATCAAGGCAAGAATCACTCCAGTAGACAGTAGACCACTGAAGGCCCATAGTAGCAGTGGTGCTAGAGAAACAATTCAATTAAGTTGAGTTTAATTGAATGATGATTGGGCCAAAGAAATAAGGCTATTTCTTAGCCATGAAAGAACTCTGGATATACCCAGCCAGGCCCTTGTCATACTGACTTCACAAAAACAGGCACATGTGTGCATGATCAAAGGTGGTGTAAAGTTTTCCAAACATAATTAACCATAGCCCTAGCTCCATCTTTGTGTCCCCACACTTGGATGGATCACAGAACCAGCAACAAGCCTTTAAATGTGAGTTCTAAAAGGTTTCCAACAATAGTTAAGGAGAGAAGGAGATCCCAGAGAAAACCTTTTCCTGTTTTCTGAATAGAAATCTTATGATTTATAGATTAATAAATGTGAATAAGTAAAAAAGCAAGCAAATAAATAGTGTTATTAAACTGATACTTTGCATAACAAAATTAAAACATTGTGCCTATGAGTTGGAAGACCAAAACACTTATGAAAAATGATGTCCTCAAGAAACAAGAGTCAAACTATCACTACATTTAAATCTCCATAAAAATAATAATATTTAATTTCTCACAACAAGAAATGCACAGTGAGATAACAGGTACAAATAAATAGAAAACCAGATGGGAAATGTATCAATGGAAATAACAATAGAGCTAATACAATGAATAAAGTAAATAGTTATGAAACAAAACAGGCTGCCACATATTTTGAAAATATAAATAGTAAAGGGAAAAATCAAGAAATAAAATAAAGAGATAAGAAAAAAGTTGAAGAATTTGGAAGCCAGTCAATGAAGAATAAACAGTTATTTTGTGTGTGTGCTTTTTCAGCATAGATCAAAACAAATAGAACAAATCTATTCAAAGATATGAGAATGAAATTTAAATAAATATATGATATCTCATTAACAATATATGCATTTTTCAAATTGCATTTCACTGCCAAAGTTTCATTTAATATGTCATTGTAAATCCTGAATTAATCTAAAAACATATGATTGAGAATGAAATGTCAATAAGTAGGCATTTTGAGAAGCCATCTATAAGAGCAAAAATAAAATTTTTTAAATTGACAAGCTTTAAAGAATATTAAATGTAATGTTCAAACCATTTTAAAAAGATGTATTATTATTCATAATCTGATTATAAAAGTTATATAATATATATTATTGAAATTTGGAGAATAGAAAACAATATAAAGAAAATAAAATCTTTCACAATCTCACTGTTGTCAGATAATTGCTATTAATATTTTGGTGTTTTTCATTAAATTTAT
>NW_005876055.1:0-10697 GCF_000147115.1 Myotis lucifugus | reverse complement strand
ACAAGGTCCAGAAAGGGCAGATAGCAGTGCAGCTTCAAGGACCTCTGCAGCTGTTCCCTTCACTCAAAAATGTCCTGCCATTAGCATGACTCATCTTCAAACTTCCTTAGCCTGCATGTCTCTCAGCACAAATTTTCAAGAAAAAGAATGATTGCCTCCCCCTGGCTAACAGGTTTTTCTCAGCCAGCATGCCATTCAGATCCAACCAGTTAAGGCTAGCTGGAGGCTCCCAGGACACATAGGTCTGCAGGGCCTAGGAGGAGAGCAAGGCTGACACACACACCCCCAAACTATGTGCTTAGAAATGCTTAGACATAATGAGCACTTAGTGTGTTTTAGCTATTGTTACTGTTGATAGAGTACTGTGCAATTTTCAACCTCCATACATTTTATTACACCTTTTTTTTTTTTACCACTGAAATGTTATTCCTCCCCTTTTTGAATGAAAATGCAATCATTCACTTATTCATTGATCCAGAAAATATTTATTTCACACTTAATATGAGTCAAACGATGTTCTTGGCAATAGGGATATAGTAGAAAACAAAATTTCTGCCTTGATGAAACTTATATTCTAGTGAGGGCTGGGGACTGCAGGAATAATTATCCATACACCGTGAATTAATATAAATTGGGGTAGTAAGAAGTTCCAAAAGGAGAACAAATCAGTTTGAGGAGACAAATAATGATGGTGGGGAAGAATAAGGGCTAAATCGCACAATAAAACAGGACCTGGGGACTGTGATAAGAAGTTTGATTTTTTTTATTTTTAGAGTGATGTAAACCCATTGAAAGGCTTTGAGAAGGGGCATGGTAAGATCAGACTTATATTAATAAAATTTTATTCTGACTGTTATATGGAGAATGGTGGTAGTGGAACAAGATAGAAAGTGAGGCCCTGACCGGTTTGGCTCAGTGGATAAAGCGTCGGCCTGCAGACTGAAGGGTCCCAGGTTCGATTCTGGTCAAGGGCATGTACCTTGGTTGTGGGCACATCCCCAGTGGGGGGCATGCAGGAGGCAGCTGATCCGATGTTTCTAGCTCTCTATCCCTCTTCCTTCCTCTCTGTAAAAAATCAATAAAATACATTTTTTTAAAAAAGAAAGCAAGGAAATGAAACCAGGGACTACTGCAGTCAGCCAGGATGATGATGGCAGCAGCAGTGAAGGAGTGAAGAATGTATTGTGTGTTTTATTATGAAATATTTCAAGCATACAAATATAGAGAATAATAAATTGGTATATCCAACTTCCAATTCTATCTTAATATTTTGCCATATTCGCTTCAGATTTTTTTTTTTTTAGAAAGAAAACTTTATAAATGTAATGAAATCCTCCAGAATGGCCCACAGATGACATTTCTTTCTTCTCAAAGGTACCCCTGTCCTGGTTTTGATATTTATCATTCACATGTGTTTTTGCATTTCTATCTCACACACACACACGCACACACACACACACACATGTAATCCATATGTGCATGTATATATCTATAAATACAGCATTGTTTTATATTTTTAAAAAATGTATATAAAGGGTATATAAATTTTTTTCAACTTCATTTTTTCATTTAACATTGTTTTCAGGATTTGTCCATGTTCTTATATGTAGCTCTGGCTTAATCCATTTCTGGGTATATACCCCAAAGAATTGAAAGCAAGGTCTTGTACAGCCATGTTCATAGCAGCATTATTCACAATAGCTAACCTGCTATGGACTGAATGTCTGTGTCTCCTCAAAAGCCATGTGTTGAAGCCCTAATCTCCATTGTGATGGTATTTGGAGGGAGGGCCCTCGGGAGGTCATGGGTTTAGCTGAGGATGTGACAGTGGAGGCCTATCAGGGTATTAAGAAGATGAAGAGCCCAGCGCTCCCGATTCTCACTAGTAAACATACAAGAAGGTGGCCATCTGAAAACCAAGAAGAAGGTTCTCAACAGACACCAAGTCTACTGACAACTTATCTTGGACTTCCCAGACTCCAGAATTGTGAGAAATAAATATTTGTTGTTTAAGTCACCCAGTCTGTTATTTTAGTTGTCCAAACTGATTAAGACATAATCTCAATGACCATTGACAGATAAATGAATAACAAAATATGCTGTATATTCCATACAAATGGAATATTATTCAGCCTAAAAAGAGAGTTCTGTCACATGCTACACATGAATGAACTTTGAAAACGTTATACTGACATAAATAAACCAGTCCCAAAAAGATGATTACTATATAATTCCACCTATATGCGGTACCTAGTCAAATTCATGGCTGCCATGGGTTGGGGGGAGGAAAGAATAGGGAATTTTTGTGTGTGTGTATGTTGTTAATACTCACCCAAAGATATTTTGCATAGATTTTTTTAGAGAGAGTGGAAGGGAGGAACAGAGAAAGAGAGAAACATCAATGTGAGAGAGACACATTGATTGGTTGCCTCCCACTGGTGTCAGACTGGCACCAGGGGTCGAGCCTGTAACTGAGGTACATATGTGTCCTTGACTGGAATCGAACCCAGGACCTTTCAGTCCGTAGGATGACACTCTATCCACTGAGCCAAACCAGTTAGGGCAAGATTTCTTTTTTTAAAAAAAATACTATAATATTCATATATATATATATTATTATATATTATATATTATATATATACACACACACACACATATATATTTGCTTTTGTTTTTTCATCAAACCTATTGAAACTAGAAAAATGTTGGCTTTAATTAAAACTAATTTCAAAACAGGGTAAGATGATATTAGAAGGGATATACACGTCAAGATGGGGGGTTGGATGCTCTGGGCCACCACAGAGGATTTTGTAGGCAGTAGTGTAATAAGTTCTCTGTTCTAGAAAACTAACTGTAGGAGTAACTCAGTGGTCATGTGATCTCCAAAGATCTCATCTTCGAGTCTTTTCCTTAGTCTTAGTTCCTGTCATATTTTTTCTGATCTAGACTACTTCTGTAGCCTCCTTTCTGACCTCCCAGCTCCTGGCAGTCACCCTTTCAAAATCACCTTAATTTCTGAACAATATTTTCACTGGATATAGAATTCTAAGTTGAGAGGTTGTTTTTTTTTTCCTTTGGACACTTTAAATATGTATTTCTATAACCATTGGACTGTTAAGTTGTTTCCATGTCTTGGCTATTATAAATAATGCTGCTATGAACATGGGATGCAGAAATCTCTTCAAAATATAATGATTTCACTTCCTTCTGATATATATATATCCAGACGTGCAATTGCAGGATCTTATGGTAGTTCCATTTTTAATTTTTTGAGAAACTTCCACAGTGGCTGAACCAATTTACATCCTCACCAATAGTGCACAAGGGTTCCCTTTTCTGCACATTCTTGTCAACACTTGCTTTCTCTTGTCTTTTTGGCAATATCCATTCTAAAAGGTGTGAAGTGAAATCTCATTGTGGCTTTCATTTGCATTTCCCTGATGATTAGTGATATTGAATACTTTTTCATGTACCTGTTGGCCATTTCTATGTGTATTCAAGTCCTCTGCCCATTTTTAAATCGGATTTAAAACATGAGTCCACAGCAGATTTTTTTCAGCCTAAATGGACCACATACATACAGGCAATTTCAAAGTAAAGCAGGAAATTTCAAACCTTGATCTTAACGGGGAGGGAAAGGGGGTCCTAGAGAAGAAGAGATGTCATAAGTATAGTCTTTTGAGAACATAAGCAGTGGATCACAAAAGCCTGAACAACCGCCCAAATCAAGGACAAATTCTATGGTAAATAAACTTGAGTTAACTTGCATTTTAGAGACAGAATTAAGAGACCCAAACCAATTGTGGGCACACACACACACACACACACACACACACACACACACGCCCCAAGCCCTGCCAATCATCCCCTCTCGATCTCTTGATTGGTCAGAGCCATGCAAACACTCTGAATTAGACATGTTAATTTTAACATTGATTGGCATGATAAAGAATCCGTCTGTGCCCAGTGATTGGCTGACCTGTCTAGGCTCTGGCCAATCCTGTAAGGGGCAGGCGGGTTAAGCGTCCGATTTCTACGAGCTGTCTTTCTTGGATTTACTTACCCGTTGATCAGCAAGTGGCTCCTTCTCTTCGGGCCTAACATAGTGTCTGATGGAGCTTTCTTACCAGACCATAAAAGTCACGCACCAGGCACGGGAAGCGGTAAGGAAAGCAAATACATAAAAGAACTGTACCAGGAACTCCTCTTCCCTTGTTGCTGCAGGCTTATGTGTGTGTCTCCGGTTGCTATGGTGACCGAGTGGCGGGGCGGGCGGCTGGGGGCGGAGAGGGGGCCTCTAGGTCCTATTGGTAAAGTCCTGGGGGCTGGGCTTGAGGTTATCTCATGATGCTGATAGGATGGGTCTGGGACCGAGGCGGGTTTGAGAATGTCAGAGGGTTTGATGAAAGGGAAGGCAGGGTCGGTTGGTGACTGAAGCAACGGGGTGCCGAGGGGGAGGTATTGCTAGACAATCTGAGTCTTGAGAGGTGAGTGGGTTTGGGGAGTGGTCAAAATGAAGACTGTTGGAAGGCAGGACAGTGTGACTTGAGAGTTGAATACTGGATTCTGGTCCTGACTCGCCACTACAAGGCCCAGGGACTTTAGGAATTTCCCTTCGGTCATCAGGTCCCCCATTTGAAAGTAAGGAAATTGGACTGTCCTCCTTTTCACACGAAGATTGCATAAACTTTGCAATATGTGCAGTGGTTTCCCGTTGTCTGTATCATCTGCTAACCAGCCAGCGATACTTTTTACAACAAGGAACATGAATTGAGGACATACTCTATGCCAGGCACTGGGGAAGTAAAAACAATGCTTGCAGTGTAGGCGGAGGATAAATGAAATTAAAGTAAAAAATATACTGCCATCTTGGCCCCACCTCCGGAGATGCTGATTTACTGGTTTGGAATGGAGGCTGTGCATTGATTATATATATATTTTTTAAACTCAGCAGGTCAGCAGGTAATTACAATGTGTAGCCAAAGTTATGAAACACTGCTGTAGTGTCTCTTACCTTAAAAAAAAACAAACAAACCCTAGTAATACAAAAATATATATAACTTTCTGCTTGACCTCACATTGCCTCCCCACCCCTCTACTCCCCTAATAATAACAACCTCTCTTTCTCACTTCGGGAAAGGGTTTCTGTGGCTACTTCCTCATTTTTGAATTGTGCTTAAGGCCATTCCAATCTGAGCTTGGACCACCCCACCTGCATCAGAACCTTTTAGGTTGGCGTTTAGTAAAGCAGATTCCTGAACCTCACCGAGACTTACTGAATCGGAAACACTCTGGGATGGGGACTTGAAAATTGCACTGTAAACACACAATCCAGGTTTGAAAATTACTTCCCGAAATGGTCTCATGACTTCTAATGCCATTTATATGCCAACAATCCCCCAGACTGACTTTAGACTGGACTTCGTTGCTGAGCCCCAAACCCCTGTGGTGTCCTAAAAGATGAAATACAGGCAGGACAATGAATGAACTGATTACCTGACCAATCTAGTGGGGTATCTCAAGTATCTGCACCTTAATTTATTCTATACCTAACTTTTAACCTTTCTGTCTAAAACATGTACCTTTGAAAAATATGTGTTTTTATTGATTTCAGAGAGAGGAAGGGAAAGGGAGAGATAGAAACATCAATGATGAGAGACAATCATCAATTGGCTGCCTGCCTCCTGCACACCCCCCCTCCTACTGGGGATTGAGCCTGCAACCAGGTATGTACCCTGACCTGGAATCAAACTATGATCTCCTGGTTCATGGGTCGACATTCAACCACTGAGCCACACCATCCGGGCTAAAACTTGTATCTTTCTTTCCCAGTCTTCCTCCATCGGGGAATGTAAAACCACCCTCCATCCAATTGCTCAAGTCAGAATTCTGGGAGTCATTCTTAGCTGTTTCTTCCTTTTAGTCCCTCCCCTCTGTCCTCTACATAAAGAAGACATCAGCAAATTTTATTGATTCTACTTCTATAATGAGTGTCTTTTCGTTGTTGTTAACCCTCACCTGAGGATATTTTTTCTATGAGTTTTAGAGAGAGTGAAAGGTGAGGGAGGAAGGAAGAAAGAGAGAGAAACATCTATGTGGGAGAGACATATCAATTGGTTGCCTCCTCCATGCGCCCTGACCAGGGTCAGGGATCCAGCCTGCAACCAAGGTATGTGTCCTTGACCAGAATCCAACCCAGGACTCTTCAGTCTGAGGGCCAACGCTCTATCCAAACCAGCTACGGCTAATCTACTCACTTTTATGGAAAACAGAGCATTTGGTTTTCTTCTGCCTATCTCACTCTTTCCCTTATTCTACCATCAGCCCATACTTACCTTTTCCCATTCTCCCAAGATCATTCTGTCACAATTTGGGGTTAAATAAAGATTCAGTATTTATATTAATCGGAATATGTAAATATTATTCAGAGCTGAGCCATATGGTTTTATTTAACTTTTGGGGCAGGATTCAGTCATATCTTAACTAGAGCCTTATTCTTTGGCTTAGTTTTCTATACACAGTTCTGATGCCACTTCCTTCCTACACGTTCTGAAAGAACTGTAAAACTCCTCTCTTACGGTGAAGCTCACCAGATGTTTCTCAGTTCCACTATTGTTTTCTTATAGACATCCTTTCTGGCCTTGCCCTATGTATCTCTTCTATCTGGCTGCTCCTGAATCATATTTTATAACAAACCCGTGTTCTAGTAAGTAAACAAAACAAGATACTGGTGTTTTGAGCTATCCATAAATGGGAGCGTCACGACTGTTAATTATCTTTAGGAAATGCCTCTTCTCTTGGTTTTCATGCTAGTCTCCTAGTGTTCTATAGTCTTGTTCTCTCTCTCTCTCTCTCTCTCTCTCTTTCTCTCTCTCTCTCTCTCTCTCTCTCTCTCTCTCTCTCTCTCTCTCTCTCCTCTCTGTTTCTGGTTTAGAAAATAAGTCTATTTATCCATTTGTTGCACAAATATACACTGAGTGCTGATGGGCCAGACATCGATTTGGGGTCATGGAATCCATAAGAGAACAAGTCAGGTGAAGTCCCTGCCTCACAGGACTTCCATTCTAGGAGGAGAAACATACAGCAGACAAATCAATGCATGCTATAATCAGGAAGTAGTTTCTGTTCTGAAGAAACATAAAGCGGGTTAAGCCCTAGCCAGTTTGGCTCAGTGGATAGAGCATTGGCCGGCGGACTGGAGGGTCCTGGATTCGATGATGGTCAAGGGCCCTGGCCCATTTCAATGGGAAAATATCCTCAGGTGAAGATTAACAAAAATAAAAATAAAATAAATAAAGCCGGTTAAAAGAATAAACAGTGATGTGGTGGGAGTGGGACTGTTTCATTCGGGATAGCGAGCGCAGACTTAAAAGTTTGTACGAGCCCGGCTCCGTGGATAAAGCGTGGGCCTACAGACTGACGGGTCTCAGGTTCAATTAGGTTGCAGGCTGATCCCCAGTAGGGGGCGTGTAGGAGGCAGCCAATCAATGATTCCCTCTAACCCTCTCCTTTCCTCTGTGAAATATATATATATATATATATATATATATATATATATATATATTTAAAAAAATAAATAAAAATAAAAGTTTGCAGGAGACCTGAAGGAGAAAGGAGCATGAGCCTTGGGTCTAATGCACACCTGCAAGTTTGGAGATCAGCAATGGTCTCCAGGTAAGCACGCACATAGAGTACTAAAAGGCTTCCAATAGAAACAAAGCGGATACTACCCATAGGGTTACACTAACAGTCAGGTCTACTTTTCAACTTTCAGAAAGTAGCCTCGTAAGAACGAGGCCTCGAAAAATTGAGTGAAAACTCACAATTGTTCCTCTCCACGGAAATCTTTAGTAAAAGGCGAAAGATTTATACGATCTGAAGAGAAACCAGAGTATGCTTGTTGGACTCCGCCCGGATGCCTTAGACCACGCTCACCCTCAGCTCGCTTATGGTGATCGCGTGCCCGCGGGTCCGCGCTCCGCCGGGCGCTCGTGGAGACCCTGCCTTGGTAGCAAGTTGTGTGCTCAGCGGCGGTGGGAGGTTCCCGCGGGTCTGGAGCTCCCGCGTGGGAACTGTCTTCGTGGTGCACGATGGGTATGCAAATCGCAGACCGCTCGGGGCTGGGCCGCGACACCAGCTGCTTCCGCGGGGCGGCGCTGTGGGACCCGGGGCGGCCGCTCTTCCTCTCTCTCGCTGCGGGTCCACCCGAAAACCCGCGCCCGGTTTGCCCGGAGAGAAAGGACGTTTGCCGCCGGTGCCGGATACCTAGTCCCTTCCGGGCTGGGATTAAGGAAGTCCCCATGGTTGAGGCTCAGGGCTGTCCTTCCACACACGCAGGGACCCCACCGTTCTAGGGACAAAAGCGGAGACTGCCCCGCACAGACATTCAGGGGCAGCGGGGCCACGGAAGAAGCACAGCGCCGCCCCCGCCCTCCCCAGGAGATGGCATCCACTGTAGCTGAGGACAGTTCAGGCAAGGGGAGGGGGGACGGCGCTTTGGCAGCGGGAATGGCCTGCCAAGTCTTGCTCATTAGGTTCGGAATGTGCCTTTCTTGGTGAGCCTGCTTCCCAAACTCGGTAAAGTGCCCATCCTTTGTGGCAGGACTAGAGATCACCGCACCAACTTCATCCCAGGAAAGCATAGCAACTGCTCCTTGTGGATTCCTTCCCTCCATCCAAGTAGACTCTGGCAAGTTACTTTCCTGACTAGTACACTGACCTTGCTTTTGTAGCTTTCTCAGTCTTTAATGTGCACACTAAACCCCGGGGTGTTTTGAAAGTTCAGATTCTGATCCAGTAGTTGGGGCGTGGGGGAGGGAGGGCGTCTGTCATAAGCGCCCTTGTCATACTGATGCTAGCGCTGACCTTTGGGTGCCAAGATCTGGGAATGGAAAATTTTCTCCTATTCCACTTTAAATTTAATGTTTAATTAAAATAAGGCTATATTAAATCCGAACCACCTCTGCCAGTTTATTTTTTTCCAACTTGCTTGTAAGAGCCTCTAGAACAGTGGTTCTCAACCTTCCTAATGCCGCGACCCTTTCATACAGTTACTCATGTTGTGGTGACCCCCAACCATAAAATTATTTTCGTTGCTACTTCATAACTGTAATTTTGCTACTGTTATGAATCGTCATGTAAATATCTGATATGCAGGATGTATTTTCATTGTTACAAATTGAACATAATTAAAGCATAGCGATTAATCACAAAAACAATATGTAATTATGTATGTGTTTTCCGATGGTCTTAGGCGACCCCTGTGAAAGGGTCATTCAACCCCCAAAGGGGTCACGACCCACAGGTTGAAAACCGCTGCTCTAGAACAGTGATGGCGAACCTTTTGAGCTCAGCGTGTCAGCATTTTGAAAAACCCTAACTTAACTCTGGTGCCGTGTCACATATAGAAATTTTTTTTAAAATATATTTTATTGATTTTTTACAGAGAGGAAGGGAGAGAGATAGAGAGTTAGAAACATCGATGAGAGAGAAACATCGATCAGCTGCCTCCTGCACATCTCCCACTGGGGATGTGCCCGCAACCCAGGTACATGCCCTTGACTGGAATCGAACCTGGGACCTTTCAATCCACAGGCCGACGCTCTATCCACTGAGCCAAACCGGTTTTGGCATAGAAATTTTTTGATATTTGCAACCATAGTAAAACAAAGACTTATATTTTTGATATTTATTTTATATATTTAAATGCCATTTAACAAAGAAAAATCAACCAAAAAAATGAGTTCGAGTGTCACCTCTGACACGCATGTCATAAGGGTTCGCCATCACTGCCCTAGAATGTGCTAAGGGCAAAGAAGCTCTGAGGAACAATTGCTTTGGTATTTTTAATTTGACCACACAATTAAAACACAAACAAACAGTAATTGATAGGAGTGTGTAAGAATGATTTTGGAAAAGCCATAATTGATCCACGCATTCATGTGTACTCAAATAATCCTGAAACAACGTTACTTTCATTTATTCTCATGTGTCATTATGTGTATTTTTCAAAAGTTGTGACTGCTTATGTGAGACTTTTATATTTAAAAATATGTACTATAAGCATTAGCTAATTAATTAAGTGGTTGACTAGGTTTTTAAATGAGCGTTGTTAAATGTCTTAGCTTTTATTAATTACATGGTCCCCTAAAAAACAACAACAGAGTAATCGAAAACTTAATTACATCAATGTTTTTCTTCGAAGAACTAAGGTTTATTAAACTTCAAATGTTCAAACATTTAAGCATCTATTGAAATACCAATAGCTATAAACAATGTGCAGTTCCAAATACTAATTAAACAAACTCTAAATCACCATAAAGCTAAGCTGAATTTTAAGTAACTCATGTTTTAAGTGCTCTGCTCTTACATAAGAAAGATTAACCACTTCAGTACTGCCCGTGTGCAGCCTTGTGGCCCCTTTTACAACGCTGTGGCTGCTGTTGAATCACATTCCTCCTGTATCCGGGCCAAGAAAGGCAGACGGATCAGACAGCCTGGAACACTGCTAATGTCACATTGCTACTCTTGCAGACTTATTATTATTATTTTTAACCACTAACTGAAAACATGAGAATATGTACATACAAACTTGTATATTTGATGTTTTGGGTTAAACACATCTCTCTTTTGCCCAGCTGGTGTGGCTCAGTGGTTGAGCGTCGACCTATGAACCGGGAAGTCACAGTTCAATTCCC
>NW_005876054.1:0-10698 GCF_000147115.1 Myotis lucifugus | reverse complement strand
TGCTAGCTCGCAGACATTGCCCATTGGATCTCTGTGATATTGACAACAAAACAGCTCTAATTTACGTATGTATTAGCCAACTATGTGAACTTGAGATTGGTTTTAATTTAATTACTTAGAATAACTTGTGGAATGTTTACTTTGCATTACTAGAATTTATCATCTATTTTTTGCCATAATACTGACAGGCCATCCAAAATGAGCAAGAAGAATGTGCCTCAATTCTACTAGACCACGGTGCCGATCCAAACAAAATGGACATCCACGGAAACACTCCTCTTCACTATGCTGTCCTTGGTCAAAACACAGCAATAGTGGAAAAGCTACTTTCCTGTATGGCCAATATCGAAGCGAAAAACAAGGTATAGATCAAGTAACTTTATTTACAAAATGTTTGAAATACATGTTTTTACTTCAGTTTCAAGCCTTTTTAAAAAAAAACTGTATGTTTTATTGATATTAAAGATAAAGGAAGGGAGCGTTAGATAGAAATATCAATGATGACAGAGACTCATCCATTGGCTGCCTCCTGCACATCCCTGTTGGGGGATCCAGCTCACAAGCCCTACATTTGCCTCCTGATTCAAGAGTCAACACTCAACTGCTGAGCCACCCCAGCTGGGAACAAGCATTTTCTTTCTCACATACATACACTGAATACAATAGATCAGGCCCTGTCACTATGGAAACAACTCCAATGCCCAGGCAGGGAGGGCTGGAGAAATGTGGGGTCCATGGAAGGGGCAAAGCTCTGCCTCCCAGCTACCCTTCCACCCCAGAAGGAAGAACTTCCTGTTAGTATCAGGGAGTGGGTGATAGGCTCAGATCCCACAAAGGACTGAAGGCAGGGAGGAGTGAAGTGATGGTGGGGACTGGTTGCCATGCTGACAGGGGCTAAGGAAATGGCTGCTGCTGGGGATGGGTGGGGAGAGGAGACCTAATACCCAGCAAGGGGAGCTGGGTGAGTGCAAGTGAGAAGAAGAGGTCCCAGTCCACAGGCAACATGATGACGACAGTGTACCAGGATAGATAGTAAGACAGGAACATAGAATCTTGGAACCCACACTGTAAATCTTTGAGGTGAGTTTTGGGGAATGATGTCACAGTTAATCTGTTGAAGAGGGAGTGGAGGACATTTTAAAGGGAAGAAGCAGTCAGTGACTGTTCAGAGGTGAGAAGAAAAGGGCTGCTACTATTTTTTTTTTCATCGACATCAACACATTTTTTTCCATTGTTTTTTTGAGAGAATTGAAGGGAGAGGAGAGAATGAGAGAGAGAAAGAGAGAGAGAGAGAGGAAAACCTATGTGTGGGTGCCTCCCCATAGGCTCAGGCCAGGGTTGGGGATCAAACCTGCTATCTGGGTACGTGCTCTTGAATGGGAATTAAACCTAGACCCTTCAATGTGCAGTCCAATGGTCTAACCCAGGGGTGGGCAAACTTTTTGACTCGAGGGCCACAATGGGTTCTTAAACTGGACCGGAGGGCCGGAACAAAAGCATGGATGGAGTGTTTGTGTGAATGAATATAAATTCAAAGTAAACATCATTATATAAAAGGGTATGGTCTTTTTTTTAAGTTTTATTCATTTCAAATGGGCCGGATCCGGCCCGGGGCCCGGGGTTTGCCCCCGGCTGGTCAAACCAGTGAGAACATGAGCCAGGGCAAAAGGGGATGCTGTTTATTTACTTTCTATTGTATATATTTAAGTTCAGAGGATCTATTTAAATTCGAATATTTAGTTTGGATTCATGTAATTCTATGAATTATAAATAGTTTCTTCTGCTCTACAGGATGACTTCACACCACTTTCACTTGCCAAATCTGAAAACAAGGAGAAAATGGTGGAAATTTTACTAACTAGAGGTTCAAAAGATCATCAGACGGAAGGGTACTATTGTTCATTCTTTGTGTTTTTTTTCGGAGAGTACATTTGTTAAAGCTAGGGACAGTGAAACAAGGAAGGCCTTAGGATAGAAGAAACAAGTGTTAGTTGGAACCATTCTACACTGTCAGAGAGGTTCAAATAATGCTGCAGGAAAAGACCAGACATTCCTTCCTCCTTTGTTTCCATTTCTGTTCCCCCAGTTCGCCTTAAACCCTGTAGAGCATTTTTGTTTAGATAGTGGAAGGTCCCATATTGCCTTTCCCAGTGTAGTAGGCACCAGCTTGCCTGAGATTCCAAAATTGAGGTTGGCCCCTCAAGTGATCTCTTTGCCATAACTATGAGACATTCCCAAGTGAGTTGAATTTTCTCAGATCTGAAAATATTTTAAATTGTGTCTCACATGAAAGCCAATCAACAGAAAGCTCTGATTCAAAAGTAAATTATCGGTCCTAATAATTACTATGGGTGCATGACCCATCAGTGTCCATGTGTGACAAGTTGAATTCTATCTTCCAAGCCAAGTGGGAGTGGACAGGGAGAATAAGCATCATTCTCATGAAGATCTGCTGGTTCACAGTTAGAGGAGGTAGAGAAGGGACAGTAGTAGTCCAGGCCAGGTCCTAACTTCTATTAGTTTTCTATAATTCACATTATTCCAAACAAAACTAAGGTAACATTGTGCTATCTGACTTCATGAGATAATATATTTGTATATATATTTAGATGCTAGTTATAAAGTAACTGACATCCCCTGAATTACAAACCACAAAGAAAGAACAGGTAATGACCAAAATTAATAGCATTTTCAGAAAACTGTGACATTTCAATGTTAGAAACTATCAAAAACCCACATGAGGCTTTCTTTGGGATTCCAGCACAGTTTCAACAAATAAAGTTCAATAAAAGATTTTTCCTTTGCCGTACTGTTTCTCTGAGCATCTCTTTTTGATGTGTTCTTTCATTCCAATCTCCTAGCAACCTTCTAAAGTAATACCGTTAGATTCTTATTTTGTAGAGGAGGACCTCAAGCCACAGAAAAAGAGACCTGTTTGAGAACAAATAGCCCTGTTTATACAACTAGGAAGTCTGAGTTCAGAAGACTTGCCATCAAGTCAAGCTAATTCTAATTAATTCACGGAGCTAGATAACCTGCAAATCATGACTCTTTTATGCTACTTTTCTTCAAAGATTACATGCTTCATCAGAAGTTTGTGGAACTTACAAATTTGAAGTGTGTAGTACAACTAATGTTTTAATATTAACTCTGATATTATCTGACATATGCTGAGAATTTATAATAGTTGGAAAATATTTTTTGTATGTGTATTAAGATGGTAATATCATTTATCACCATTTTTTATTCACAGCAACCAACAAGCAACTTCTGAAAAAAAAGAAAAAAGAAGACTTTTGAAATCTTTTGGAAGTAACAATCTTGGTAAGACTTCTGATAGTGAATTACTCTTGGTGCTCCTACCATAGAGGAATTAAGAGTAAGGAAATTTTGATAATAAAGGAGCAAGAAAAAACAAACAATGTGTAAGTTGCACGTGAATGTTTTCTTAATCTCTTTGTTAATAGATAAGTATTCAGTATTATTTAAAAAATTAATTGTAGATAATTTTAAAACATGGGTCAATATTGGTTGAAAGGAAGTTCATTTATTTATTATTGATCCCTAAAATTCTATATGATATATTTATGTAAAAAAAAGATTTTAAGTTAGGCTGTTGTATGTTTTCTCTATTTTTACATGTAAACTATAGGACTTGTTATACAAAATGGACATTTTGTTTAGTGTTTATAGGCCATGGATTACATTTTGTAAATGAGAAATTGCTTATTATAAAAATCTTTTTTTAAACATATTTTAACTTATTTCAGAGAGGAAAGGAGAAGGAGAAGGAGATAGAAACATCAACGATGAGAGAGAATTACTGATTAGCTGCCTCCTCCACGCCCACCTCCAGGGATTGAGCCTGGAACCCGGGCATGTGCCCTTGGCCAGAATCAAACCCAGGAACCTTCAGTCAGCAGGCTGACACTCTACCCACTGGGCCAAACTTTCTAAGGCTGAAAACCTGTTTTACAGAGTGATTTGTCTCACTAAAAAAGTAGCTAAAAGTGAGAACTCACCAATACTTTCCTGGTACCACAAACAAATGGCAAACAATAAGAACTACGCCACTTAGTGTGCAACTATCCCAATGAAATTGTGTTCTTTTTTAAAAAAAATATATTTATATTGATTTCAGAGAGGAACGGTGAGAAAGACAGAGAAACATCAAAGATGAGAGATAATCATTGATTATCGGCCTCCTGCATGCCCCACACTGGAGATCTAGTCCACAAAGGGGGCATGTGCCTTGAACACTAATGGAACCTTGACCTCCTGCTTCATAGGTCAAGCCTTAAGCAATGAGCCCCACAGTCTGTGAATACTGAGGTTGTTTTTTAAGATACCTACCAATAGCACAGAAGTCATAAAGGCAATACCTGTTGAGAATCATAGGATTATTTACATATTTTGCCAAAAAGGCCTCACTATAATCAACTTCATTCCTCAGAAGTCAGAACAGAAAGAGATATGTTGATGCATTAGCACAAGATGTTTTCTCCTGTTTGTTGTGTAATAGTCAGGACAGTGCAATTTTTTAGAACAGGAAGCAATATTGCCATTGATCAAAAGATAATCATAATAAATATACAAATACCCCAACTCGGGACTCAATAAATTATAATAAAAGTACAAAAGTGTTTAACAGTGACAAAGATGCCAGTGAACTACCCAGTTCCATTTCCAACTTTTTTGAGGAATTTCCATGCTGCATTCTACAATGACTGTACCACTTTACAATCATATGAATAGTACAGAAAGGTTTCCTTTTTCTTCATATCCTCGCCAACACTCGTTATTTATTTATATTTTGATGACAGCCATTCTGAGAGGAGTGAGCTGGCACTTCATTATGGCTTTCATTTGCATTTCCTGATTAGTGATGTTGAGATATGTGCTTCCTTTAATTTTTTAAAAAATTTGTTTTTATTGATATTTAGTGAGAGAAGAGGGGAAAGGGAGAGAGAGAGATGGAAATGGCAAGGAAACAATCATATTGCTCGGCTGCCTCCAGACCACCCATACTGGGCATCCAGCCTAAAACCTGGGCATGTTCCCAAAATGGGAATCCTGCCAGCCATCTCCTGGTGCATGGGACGACTCTCAATCCACTGAATCACACTGGCTTGGCCTATATGTTTCTTTTAAATCGGAAGAAAACGGATTGCCTTGCAATTGACCTCCCCTTTCTAACATATTATAAGATTGGGTTACATCACACGATTGTTCCTAAACCAGTTACTGTGATGAGCTCAGTATAATTTTTTCTCTTTTTGGAGCTAGGGAGATACCACAATCGTTATGTATCATGACAGTGACTGTCCAAATAGAGTTGTGGTTCTCCAGCAAGTGTGGAGACTGAGGTAGGGAGCCAGCATATTCACTGCAGGGATTCATTGGAGTTTTGAGCAGAAGTGTAACAAGATTGGATTTGATTAAGGCCCTCTGGCTGTGATATGAAGTAGGTATAAGCAAGATTTCCCTGTAAAGGTCCTGATTTTAGGCCATGTCATCTGTCATATCTACTCAAGTCTGCCATTGCACTGTGAGAGCCATCCTAGACAACCTTTAATTGAACAGGCAGGACTGTGTTCCAGTGAGACATTTCTTTATGAAACCTAGTGGCAGATTGCATTTGGCCTGTGGTCCTTCATTTGCTGAGGCCTACCCCCCTCCCCCACCATATAAGTGACAGATGACAGGAAAGCACATAAAGATACTGGGAGACAAGGGAAGATTCTGCCTCCTTGGGCTGGCAATAGTCTATTATGAAGTATCACCTATCCATAAGTCAGAAAGCTCAATTTATTGTGTCTAAAAATGTTGTATTCTAGGTGTATGCATTTCTCATTTTTCTGCTCCAAAAATCTTAATTCAAGAAGGAACAAGAATAGCTGGTGGGAATTTCCCCCTGTGAGAGCTATCTCTGTTAAGAGCCTTTGTTTGACGAGGGCAGTTGACAAGAGCAAAGTAAAGCAGAGACAGAGAAGAGGTCGAGTTCATATAATTTTATGACGACTCAATGTAAAATGTTTGTTAGGAGAGAAAAATACAAGGTGAGTTGTAGGTTTTTAGGCAGTGCACTGGCATTTAGATTGGACATGAAGAATCGGACTTTGTGAGATGAGCAAGAAAGAGCAACAGTTCAACTGGAAAAAACAGTATGTTTCCATACATGTTGAGTTTGGTGGAATAGTCATGATATCTCAACATTCTGGGTAATATTTCTTTGACTTTTTGACTTGTCCTCCCAAGAACTGCTTTTAATGGGCAAGCCATGCTTGCAGGTTTATAAGAAATTAAGAAAAGGATTAGGAGGAAATAGAAAGAACTCTGCAAGCACTAAAACACTATTACACGACATGTGATAATTATTGTTTTTCTGTAGCTATCCCAGTTATTTGATTGACTCATTAATAATATTGCAAAAAGGATTCAAGCCTGATTAGTTGGAGAAAATTGTCAGTATGGGGACAATTTTTTAGAGGAACTTCTATATTACGGAATATGTTGTCAATCATTTGGATTCTGTATCTTCTATTCTGAGTAAATAGGATTGCTGCTTGTTTAACATTGTTTTCTGATACTAATGTTTTATTTATCCCTTTCATGCCTTTATTTCAATAGGTACTGATCTACAGAAATCTCTAAAACAAGTTTGGAACAAAAGAAAATCAAAGAAAGGTATTCTATGATTCAAGTTCTGACTGTAATCATGTATCAACCAAAATTATAAAAAATTCACATAATGAAATTGTGATAGAAGTTCCTAAATCCTCACCTAAGTTTGCATTGCACTAGAATGATTCACGGGACTCAGCATATAGTTATGCTCTTACCTGAGATTTATTGCAGTGAAAGGACAAAAGCAAATTCAGCCAAGTGAACAGGTTTGTGTGACAAAGTGTGAGGGAGACCAGGAACAAGCTTCCAAGAGTCCTCTCTCTGTGTTGTTACCAGCATGTGCTGAATTATTCCAGTGTCAAATTTTGACCACACACCTGAAATATGTCATCTACAAGTTTTCTTAGACTCAGTGGCAAGGTTTTCATGGCACGCTACTCACATCAGCCTCTTCCCTATAGCATGTACCAAAATTCTAGATTCCTAGAAAGGAAATCAAGTGTTCAGCATGAACCTCATTGCTTCTGTCACTCTTTGGGCAAAGGGGGCCACTCTTATCAGATAGGGAAAGGTGGAAACCCCCTCCCCAGATTCCAGTTTTTAGACACCAAATAAATGGTAACCATTTAAGCAGGACTTTCTAAGGATAACAGTCGTAGACCTGCTGCATGACATGTTTCAGCACAGCATATGGCCCTCACTGAGTTTTTGGCATTGACATACTTTTATTTTTAAAGCTGGTAATATAATAATATAACATGGTACTGGTTTCTGTCGCATCATCCATAATTGCTTGAATTGCTGGTTATTTTTCTGACTCTTGTTGAGTATTTAACAGGTATTTGTTCCTAAATTACTAGGGCAATATCAGGCAATTATATGCTTTTTTAAACCAATTAATGTTTCAAAATAATTTTTAGATAAAATTATCATAATGATTTCTGATTTTAAATTATAATAAAACGTGTCTTTTAATTACATGGATGATTCAGTTTTGGTTTATGTTGCACTTAATCCCTGGTTGTAATTTTAAAGCAAGATATTCAATCATATTTATCGGTTATTTTCTTTCCCTAGTGTACGGTTAAAATTATTGGCTTTATTTATGTCTTTTCAAATGGCTAAATCAATTCTGATTTGGAGATATAAAGATCCAAGTATTCTGATACTTGGGTCTTTATATTTATTTACAAGGTGACTGTGTCTTGAAAATAGCATAAATATGTTGACAAATGTTAATAGCATGTTCCTCAGATGCTGTAAAAATTTAATAAAACAGTTTTAGAGCAGGTTTAGGTGCACAGCATAAAGGAGGGGAAAGTGTGGAGACTTCCCATAAACCCCACATCCCCTACACACAGCCTTGCTCATTTTTGTCATCTTGCAATAGAGGTACTTTGGATAAACCTGCATTGACCCATCATTATCAATCAAAGTCCGTATTTTACATTAAGATTCACTCTTGGTGTACATTCTAGGGATTTTGACAAATGTATGATGGCACGAATCCACCATTAAGATTATCATAGAGAATCATTTCATCGCCCTAAAAATCCTCTGTGCTCTGCTTATTTATCCTCTCCCGTCTCTCTTGGCCGTGGAAACCGCCGATCTTCTTACTTTCTCTGTAGTTTTGCCTTTCCTGAGTGTTGTATAGCTGGAATCATACAGTGGGTATCTTTTTGCATGTTTAAAACATTGAAATGTCAAGGAAATTGGCTGTATCTTTCCAAGACGTTCTTTCTCCTTTGTGGCTTGTTGTTGTTCATCAGCATAGGCTCTGATGTCTGAAGCCATACAAGCAGAACAAGCTTGACTTCTACAGGCTTTTGCCACTTGCTGGGCCGGGTTGAGAAAAATGACCTCATGCACTACTGCAGAGCCCTCCCTGTCTGGACCCCCCTGCTCTATGAGGTGGGAACAGATACAAGCTAGCATTGGAAGGAGACAGTCTCAAGGGATTCTACTTTATACAACTGGAATCACAAAGTCTTTTCTACTTATTTAGCCATTGATCAAAAGATAATCATCATAAATATATAAATACCCCAACTCGGGACTCAATAAATTACAATAAAAGTACAAAAGTGTTTAACAGTGACAAAGATGCCAGTGGACTACCCAGATGTGGCATCTACTTCAGTGTGCATTCTGAACCTGAACTCTATGAGGACACCTCAGTAGTCTTTTACCAGAGGATTTGTGTAGGTTGATTTTGCAACTTATAGGAAATACAAAGATGAAATATCATTTTGCCCTTGAGCTTATAATATGAGAGCTATCTCTGATCAGAATTCTCAAAGAAAATGTCAAAATTCAGTTATTAATTTGTCTGCTTGCTGGTGTACTATTTAACTGTCAGGTGCCTTTTCAGTACTGAATGCTATTCTGATGTTGCAGAATTGAAATGTTTTAAAACACTGTCTTTTGTGTCCAGGAGCTTGTTATTGCCATTTCTATTAGTTACTATACTTTATTCAGTGCTTGCTGGGTGGTAGAACACACTAGGAGCTTATCATTATTCTTTTTTTATTGGTGTGTAGCATGTGCCAGCAACTTTAAGTCCATGATGAGAGTTAGAGTTTTAAAAATGTGGTGAAGCCTTGGCCAGTAGGTCAGTTGCTTAAAGTATTGTTCCAATAGGCCAAGTCCTGGGTTTGATCCCTGGTCATGGTCCATACCAGAATCAAACAATGAATACTTAAATAAGTGGAACCAAAAACCAATGTTCTCTCACTCTCTCTTTTTCTTAAATCAATGTTTAAAAGTTGTTAACAATTAAAGAAAAATAAAGACATGCCTGCACACCCAAGACTTCCTCAATTTCTTTCCTCACAGGGAGGATGCACCTAAACCCATATGGACCCCAGGAGGCTTACAAACAGAGCAACAACAGTCACTAGCAATTCATCCTGGGCAAACCCTCTAAACCTGATTCCTTAGTGAGCCTAAGCTCATTTCCCCAGGCTTTTCTTGATGCACTACCCCCAATTTTAATAATAAATGTCCTCAAAAATTCACCTACACACAAATAAAGTAAATAATGAAAAATAAAAATGTGGGTGGGATTTAAATTAAGCCTGCAGATGGAAAAATTTTTTACAGGTTAAAGGGACAGAAGGGTGATGTTTGGCAACAGAAACATGAGTCCGAGGGCTATGATGTGCACCTTAACTTTGGAGGGTTTTTGAGCTGTACCGTTTCAATGTGCAAAATGTGTGCTGTAGGAAAGGTTTGGAATGAGGTCAGTGCGTAGCTAAGGTAAGCTTATGACAGTCTTTAGTACCCCAGAGAGCACTAGATCTTATCCTATGACCTTGGGAAATTTATCAGACAGAATGCTTTTAGCTTCAGGTTATAATGGGTGGCCTAATTAAGAGGCTGAATCAATAGGAGCCAGGATTGTTTTGGTGGTTCAGTGATGTCACCAGGATCCCAGGTGCTGTCCCTTATTCAGCTGTGAGGTTGTCAGTGCTTATGTCTGCTTTCCTGGTGAGCTAATTAGCGATGGCTCCAAAGCATCCTATTTTCACCTGACAATATGTGAAGGCCAAAGGACTGCTTTGTTCAATTTTCATTATTTTGTTAAAGTATAGTTGGCAAAGAATATATTACTGTCAGGTGTATGACATAATGGTTTGACATTCACATATCTTACAATGTGTTCATCCTGATAAGTCTAGTAACCATCTATCACCATGCCATGTTATTAAAATATTGACACATTCCCTTTGCTGTACAATAGATGTCTGTGGCCTACATATTTTATTTTATTGTTTTAATTGTATTTTTATTTTTCAGATTATTACAGTTGTTCCTCTTTTTCCTCGAATAGCTCCCCTCCACCCAGTCCCCCCCCCACCCACTGCCTTTACCCGCCCCCCCGCCACTGTCCTCATCCATAGGTGTATGATTCTTGTCCAGTCTCTTCCCTCAACCCCCACATCCCTTCCCCCTGACAATTGTCAGTCCACTCCCTTTCTATGCCCCTGATTCAATTATATTCACCAGTTTATTCTGTTCATTAAATTATTTATTAACTTGGTTTTTAGATTCACTTGCTGATAGATA
>NW_005876053.1:0-10698 GCF_000147115.1 Myotis lucifugus | reverse complement strand
GGGAGATGGAGCAGCAGTGAGTGTGGCCAGTTAGGACGCCCCTTCCCTATCCTCTCAGACCACATCCACCTTGCTTCCCGCCCATCGCGTCCTGAGCCAACCTCATCCTCCCCTCCGAAGGCCTGTCCTCAGACCAGATGTGTCCAGTGGTGGTCAGCGTAAGCATCCCCTGCCTCCAGGCCACCAGGCTCCTCCCTCCTTGCCAAAGAGAGCCCCTGATTTCCAAGACCCAGGAATATGGGGATGCAGTAGCTAACATCTGTTGAGTACCATCCATGTAGCTGGTGCTGTATTATAGCCTCGTGTATGTTACTGAATGTCATTTTCACAATAGCCCTGTGAGATGGATGGTATTAACCCATTTTACAGGTGAGGAGACTGAGACCCAGAGAGGGTAAGCCACTTGTGTGCAAAGTCACATGTGGCCAAGCGGGGACTCACAACAGGCAGCCTAGCTGCCCTGTCTGTGGTGATAAGTCCCGCCCCCACATGGGATGGTGGAGATGATGGGTTGAGAGAATAAACGGGGCAAGCAATTCATACATCAAAAACAATGTCAAAATCTAAATCCAGGTACATTCTAGGAGCTTTATAAGAATTTGGAAAGGGATTTTCCCATCTCTCCCATCACAGATTTAGCCTGAAAAACTACCTCTGCTGGTACTTCTGCCCGCAGCCCTGGTCTTGGGTAGTCACCCAGCTTTGCCCCTGGGGCCTGGGGCCCTCTTCCAGGAGAACCTCCCTCAGGCCAGGCCCTGCCTATCATCAGTCACTGTATCTAAGAGTTTGGAGGTGGGTGCATAGTGTGGCTCACTCTGACCTGCACTCCGGCTCCGGCAGCACAGAATCTCTGCTCAGTGGTGCCAAACAAAACCCCACAGAGTACACGACCAGCATCCAAAGCTGGCCCAGCCACCCTTGGAGGGGAACCTGAAAGAAACAGAACTTTTTCCAAATCAGGAGTTAGCTACAAAGAAGAGTGAACTCCCCTTGCACAGACTTCAGCATGCCAATCTGCATTCGTGTTTCAGAAGGAAAAAGGAAATTGCCCAGAAGGCAGCAGAGGAAAATGAGAGATACCGGAAGGAGATGGAACAGTGAGTGCCTCCGCCCCATGCGTCCGCACACGCGTCTGTGTGTGGACGTGAGTGTGCTCTCAAGAGGGTAGCAGAGGCCACCTCCAGGCCCAGTTTACCGGCCCTCTTGTCCCTGGTGGATCCTCCTTTATTTTTAGCCATTCCATAATCCTAGTACCGTAAAGCCATCCCATTCCAGTAACTAGAACATGGTCTTACGTAATTGCCAGGGTAGCATTCACACTGGATTTAGAATGCAAGAGCCAAGGACTCTGTAGTCTTCACCACAGCTAGAATCCATGGTCTCTCTCCCCAGGCTGGTTGAGGTTTCTCTACAGCAGGGGTGGGGAACCTTTTTTTTTTTTTTAATATCTTTTTATTGATTTCAGAGAGGAAGGGAGAGAGAGATAGAAACATCAATGATGAGAATCATTGATCGGCTGCCTCCTGCACACCCCCTACTGGGGATCGAGCCTGCAACCCGGCGAGTGCCCTTGACTGGAATCAAACCCAAGACCCCTCAGTCCGTAGGCTGATGCTCTATCCACTGAGCCAAATTGGGGTGGGGAACCTTTTTTCTTCCAAGGGCCATTTGGATATTTATAACATCATTCAAGGGACATACAGAATTATCAACTTAAAAATTAGCCTTCCCTATTTGGTCAAACATTTAATTAACTCACCCCTAATGCCTTGGCAGGGCCAGACCAAATGATTTCTCCACCCCTGACCTATAGGCAGAAGCTGGGCCCGTGAAGGTTCTGACTCTAATCACAGGTGTGGGGTCTTATTTCAGGATCGTGGAGGAGGAAGAGAAGTTCCAGAAGCAGTGGGAAGAAGACTGGGGCTCCAGGGAACAGCTGCTCTCGTCTAAGACCATCAGCGCCGAGATGCACCCCGTGCCCCTTCGCAAGCCAAAGTGTACGTATCCTGTGCTGGTGGGTGGGGAGAGGGCTTCCTTCCGGGGCCAGGAGGCTGGGGGGATGGTCCGGGCTGAGATGCTGGTCCCTCTTCACTCACCACCACCTCCCCAGGTGACTCACCCTGGCCGTCTGGGCTGCATGTGCTTCACAGAGGGGCAGCCATGTGCCAGGGCCTGTCTGCCAGGGCATTGGGGTGGGAGGGATCTGTCTGCCCACCTTGTCCTCGAGGCCTGCTGCCAGGCTCTCCCCCACAACACAGACACAGGCAGCTGGACCCTCCCTGTGCCTGTGGGCTGCTGAAGAGGGATTGGAGAGCTGTAGGGAAAGTGAACTGCTCATGGGATTATCTTAGTTTGTTGGGTGTTGTATCTTCTTCCTGCTTGGGTCTGAATTGGTGTTGGGATGAAAGAGCAGCAGGAAAGGGGGCAAGGGGCTCACATGAGAGAAGACTCTGGTGGTCCAAGCTTGATGGGCAACTGTGGGAGGAGCTTCCCTGAAGTGACCCTACCACCTGCATCCTTGTGCATTGGACCCTGCGAGGTCCCTGCACTCCAAGGATGGAATCAGGACTCCCAGGCACCAAACTGAGGCCATCCTGTGGCCTCGGGTCCCTCTGCCTTTATCTCCTTTCTTCATCTGAACTATGTTATGGTCCCTAGTTTTTGTCCAGGCCTCAACCAACTGCTCTCCTTTCCACTAGCTCTCAACCCCAACTCCCAGGAAGCCTCTTCAAGGGGCAGCTTGCAGCACCAGGGCAAAGTGGGGGCTCACTCTCAGTGCTTCTTAAGTGGGCTCGTGGTGGGGAGCCAGGAGCAAGGCAGCTTGGGGGCCGTGGCAGCCACAAGTCCAGGATGCCTGGTTGGGCCTTTGCTCTTTATAGCTGTTTTGATCATTGGCATGGGGTAGGTTCCACTCCAGCTGACTGCACTCAGCCGACCTGGGAACCTCCGGACATGGGGTGAATCTGTATCCAAGGACCAAGGTTCCCCATTTCTGCTGTGTGGCAGCCATTTGGGATCTGTGATAGGGTCTGGACATCTCTGGCTCCAACTTTGAATTTTGCCCAAGCCCTAGGGACATGAACTGGGGTTGATGAAGAGGTTCAGAGCCACCTGGATGGTTCCACCTCACCCTCCTTGGTGCAGGGCAAGCAGCTCCCACCCAGCCACTCCTTCCTGGCAGGGGGCACTGTGTCATCTCAGGGTCCTCTCGGAAGGACAAAGCACGCTCTCATCAGCCTTCCCTGTGACATTCGGTCTTAGTTGAGGATGAGGCCAGAGCTAAATTCCCGGTGAATAATCTGTGCTTTAGACAGGGAGTTAATTTGCTCTTAATGCGTGAAACAGGAGCTTCAGGAGAAGAGAGATCGATTTTAATTGCTACTCCTGAGAGTAACCCTAGTCAATTTAGTACCTGCCTTGAAATTGGGTCTTGGCTTCAGAACAAACACACTCTCTCAGGAATTACAGAAAATGAAAACCCTTTCTGCAGCTAGCTATTTATTTCATGATTCTAAACAAAACCAAGCTTCTTGAAGAAAAGAACTTTGTCCGAGATGTAAATGTTTTCTAAAGCAACATCGCGAAGCATGAGATTGATGACCGGAGTCCGCCAGCCTGAGCTGGGGCCGCTGCCGCTGCCGCCTCCATCCATCTCCATATGCACCGGCAATTAATTCTCGTTTGGAGATAAGTCAGGAGATGCAGGCAGGCCTGGGAGCCGGCCCAGTGCCTGCCTTTCTCCGCATTCCTGCGAGGCTGGAATGGTCTCAGCCGTTTCGGGCCAGCAGGACCAGGCTGCGTTCAGGTCCTCTCTGACCCTCTTCAACTTGGGCCCAGTCGGCCCACAGGTTACACCTGACTCGGGTGCCTGTGCCTGATGAGGGGTGGACCCTGCATTTTTGAACCATCAGTAAAAAGTGGGAAGCATCTCTTGCCCAGAAAATGAGGCCACTCATCCTAATGATGTGGGTGGGATTGACTGATCCCATCACCACCTCCTGTCCCAAGGGCTCACCCTGCTTACCCATGACCAACCCGGCAGAACCCTAACATCCTGCCAGGCCCTCAAGTCCAGGACACGCTGTCACAGAACTCCCCAGAAGAACTTCCTTAGCTAAACCAACAAGGAGGAGGGATTTTAAACAAGAATCCCAGAGCTAGAAAAAGCCTGGAGAGGTGAAGAGGTTTAAACAAGGGATTGCCAACCTTCTCTTGCCATTACGGACCCCATCAATCAATTAGTCCCCACACCCAATAGGCCCCATGGTTTGGCCGTTGAGTTGTTTTCCTACCAAACTATTAAGTAATCATGTGTGTCCCCATTGTTGGATTAGGTAGTCATTCTTGTTAGCAAGAAACAAACAGTGTTCCACTGTCGAGTAACCAGAAATCAAGCCAAAAGCAATGGCTCTTAACATTTACCCTTTCATAGGTTATTGGGCAAGTTCTTCTAATTAATATTTGAAATATTAATAAGTAACTCGCAGCAAATTTATACACTACCTTCTACCATCCCAGGGCGGCTGGAGTCCAGGTTGGAAACCACTGGAATGGGTGGTTTGCTATTCTCCACATCATGTCAAAATCCGTGTCTTCCTGACCACATGTCCCCTCTACCCTAGGGAATCTCCTCACCTCCTCAGGGTCCCCAGTCCACCCACACTGCTCCAACAGTCCCTGGGGGACCCAGAGGTCTGCAGGTGGTAAGAAGCCAAGAGGATCTGTCCTCCCATTGTATACTCTGGCACCAAACATGTATCATACTCAGGTATTCCCATCCTCTGTGCCACACAACCTCCCAGTATCAGTTGAACGCCCCACAAAATGCTTCTCACTCTGCTGTCAGATCACAGGCCCGTGTTGTGAGCCCATTTTACAGACAGAGAAACTAAAGCTACCAAGGTTGAAAGCTCGACACACGCCATCCCAGAGGGAGAAAGCTTTGCACTGGGCTCCTGAGCCCTGTTCCTGCCCCTGACCTCACAGCTCCCGTAGAGGAAGCTGGTCCCAGGCCCCCAGGCTCCTGGGAAGCGCCTCTGGCCTCTGGGTCTCCTGAATCCCTCTCGGTTCACCAGATTCCCCCTGTTTTCCCGGGTAGATGCTCAGAGAGTGGAGCCCAAGCTTGAGCCTGCCGACGACCGGGACAGAGGCACGGAGGAGCAGGGAGAGCAGGTTTGCGGCCCCCGCTTCGCTCCCTGGCCTTGCTGCTCTGCTTGCTCTGCCCACCTGCCCTGCCATCCCTGCGTCCAGCTTTGGGGGACCAGCATTTGGTGGAGACCACTGGAGTCTGTGGCGCTCCTCCCAGCCCTGGCTTGGTCCAAGCCCTGCGCACAAAACCTTGAGAACAGGGCCAGGCTGACATGTCGGCTGGTGCACACAGTACAACGGAACTGCTGGTTCAAATATTTAGGTATGGCCAAGGCCAAGTTCTTCCTCGGGCCTCTCCCCAGGACACCCCAGATCTCCCCAAGATCCGGCAACTAGAGGGTAGTGCTTGGTCCAGCAAGGGGCTTTCAAGATTCTCTTCTAGAGCCCAGGCTGGTCCAGAGTGAGTAATTATTTAAGCCTTCACCACTGGCTGGGGAGCTTCAGGTTTGCGGTATTGCCCAGCCATGCTACTGCCTGAGGAAGGCGGGGGCTGGTGCCCGGGTTGTCTGGCCTGGACGGGGATATGCTTTTTTGGAGGCCGATCTGCCTGCTGGCTGCCTGAGCCGTCCTTCCCAGAGCTGCCCCCAATCATTGCTTTCTCTTCCAACACAGAAAGTGGAGGATATGGCCTGGACTGTGAGACAAGACTGTTTTGTTCTGGCTGACAGCAGTTCTAGGCAGAGACCCAGGCTCCCTTTTGTCTCGAGCCATTTCTTGGATGGAGGGACCAGACGTCGGTCAGGAAAAGCCTCGTTCTCTTTCAACGGGGCTTTGTGTCTTGCAGGCAGTGGCTCTGAGTTGGAAAAGCTCATCCTCCCACCAGGGGCTTTCTCTTTGATTTGTCTGGCACTGATTTCTAAAGCCAGAGGCAGTGGCAGGGGCCCGGGGGCTGGCAGTCAGGGCTTTTCTCAGGTGGTCCTGGGCCTGCTTTACAGCCCAGGCGAGGCAGGTAAGTGGAGAGTCAGGCAGAGGGTGCGGTTCTGCCGCTGGACCAGCTGTGCTGCTCTTCGTCTCATGGGAACCCCGCTCCCGGCCTCTGCCCTCGCTGGGTGCTGGCTGCACTGAACTGTCTCACGGCTCCGTTCTCTGTGTTGTTACAGCCTTTGGGTGGTTTTATCGTTATGATGGCAAATTCCCATCCATCCGGAAGGTAGGACAGGGCTGGGTGCTGTGCCGTTTGCCATTGAGTTTGCTGTGGGTTTTGTCCTTTTCCAAACATTGTTGTTTCCTGTCAGTGCTCAACAGTGTGACCCGGACTGTTCGCTCGAGGGCTGTGCTTCTCTGTCAGGCTATCATCAGAGGGCAGGGCCCTGTCACAGAGGCATTATGGGGGGGAGGGTTCTCGGGTGAAACCTGCCCAGGCACCATCAGGCACCACCTGGGTCAGCCCCAGTGGGCACAGGGCATCCGGGGCAGGGGCATGGCAGGAAGCTGCTGCTTTGTCGCTCTGTCAAGCAGACCCGGCGGCCAAGACTGGAAGCCGAGGTCAGGCAGAGGGAAATGTCAGGTGGGGTGTACACAATGCAGATTATGAGGCCGACTGAGCCAGACACAGACCAGCTGCCGAGGCGGGAGTTTGCTGCCTCGGGTTGAGACAAAGAGCCACACCGATCATAACTCTCCCTAGAAATATCTCTGCACGTGCCCCGGATAATGCAATTTTCTGGTCTCTGAGGCCTTAGATTTTCTCTCTAAACCTTATTACTATGTATCTCCAGGCCCCATAAACCTTTCTCATCCCTTTTCTTTCTAAATCACTTTGGCATTTCATTATGAAAATGCCGCTGTTAACATCTATAGATTGGACATTCAGGATGACTTGGCATTTGGGATCCAGGCATCAACATAAATCTGGGTGAAACAATGTAGGTGTCATCACTCGACCGGCTCTTTCTGGCGGGATGTCTGGCCTCCAGAAACCAAAACCCTGGCCGCGGTGTGACCTTGATCATATGTAGCTTCTCCCTGCCTGTAAATGGGAATATCTAATGTGCTAGAAACATCTGCCCCTTCCTCCAACACAGTACCGTTCAGATACGAAGACAGCACTATTATTCCTGACAGAGAGCGTCTTCCCCTAGGAGCACAGATCATGCTTTGTCTGACACTGAATAAGTCAGGACAGAGCCCCTTAGGGGACTCCTCTCCACACTGTGGTGGCCTCAGAAAGGACTTGGTCTCATCAAACTGTCCTTTCCATTTACAGGCTGACCCTGGCTTAGGATGCCTCATTGCATTACATGTCAAATTCTTTCCTATATACGGTCTCTACTAGAATATAACTACACACACACACACACACACACACACACACACACACAGAGGATTCTACTTGAAAAACGAATGACAGGAGATGGGTAGGTTAAATCCTTCCCAGGCATTGATAACTAGGCAAATGTAAGAGAAGCGTGTGTGCATCTCCTCCACACACACACACTTCCCCGCAGAGATCACGTCCCTTGAGAAGTGCTGTTGGTAAAGAAGTGGACCTGCTTCCCCCTACTCATTAGTTCAGTCATTCCAGAAATAGCTGGTATTTCGATTTCCATTTCATTTCCAAAAGAGAGGGAAATTGCTTCTAGGTAGCAGCAAGAACACATCCACCCCATCTGCCTCTCCTTAGTCCCGACTGAAAGGAATATTTGCCATGAATTTAACTGACAGCTAAAAGGACACCAGAATCATGCTCCTCCTGCTGGCTCTGAAAATCCATAGCCACTTTCTCCAGGGCCACGTGAGACGCTGTGTCTCCCGGGAGCTGGAATAGCCAGTGCCCAGGTAGTACACTTGGCCGTCTATGGCCATGACCATTGATGCACAACATCTCCCTTATTTGAAAAGCTAAAGGCTCCATGTCTCGATTTCTAACCTGGAAGTAATCCCTCTGGGGTTCAAAGCCCCCCAGCCAGTGGCTCCACAGAGTCTATGCCAGGGCCTGAGGATGTGTGGTTCTGACTCACCCTCTCACCAGGACTGCATGAGTGAATCATGAAGACCAGCCCTACTTGCAGGAGCCCACCATCTGGCAGGGAGGCAGACTCACATGCAACTAAGTACCCACCTGGAGCAGACTGTTCTGAGAGCAGTAGACAATGCTATGGGGCAACTTGCCCTTCTGCATCAGTAAGCAGGTGCTGCTTTCTTGGAGATGGGACAGGAACGGTCCCATGTGCCTGCCCCAGCCAGGTGCCCTGGCTCCAAAACCTTAGCACTGGTGGGATCTTTTAACCAACAGAATGGCCATTCCTATCATAGTGGTGCCTGTGGGAGGCCATGCCCTTCCTCTAGCAAGCTGCCTCCAGGCACAATGTTTCTGGCTACTCCTGGGGATTTGCTGTCTGAATCTATAACATGATAGCAGGGATTCATCTATCAAGTGAGCCAGGAGTCTAGTCAACAGGGTAGGCAAGGAACCAAGCAGGACTCTGAAGCAGAGAACCATTTTCTCAAGTGGCTCCTAGACTGTTCTGGGATGGGTCCCATCCCTCAGATGGTGGCTGGTGGGATCATCTCCAGAGCACAGTACATGCACACAGAGGTGGGGGTTGTCTTTAGGGGGCAGGATGACTCAAGTATAAGTCTGTAATGGCACCTCCCCATCCAAGTCCTCCCAGCTGTTTACAATCGATAGTCAACTCAAATCTTCATTCCTGGCCTTCGATGCTGGGGTGACTCAGGAATTCTGAGAGCAGGCCCCAGAAAGGTTTGTTGCGGGTGGGGTGAGCTCACAGGTGGGTTTCCTCCTTCCCCAGACATTCCCCAGAATGTTGACTCCCTGCTGTCCCCTCCCCAGAGAGCTAGCTGTATCCTCCAGGCTGTGTGTGATGGAGTTGACACCTGCCATGCTCCCATTGCCCCCAGTTCTTCTGGACACAGTAGAAACTTTGTGGGACCTGGAAGACTCAGGACCAAATCCTGGCACCACCACTTATTAGATGTTTGATGTTGGGCAAGAGGCTATATCATGTGGTGTCTACATATGAGACACCTTTCTCTCCAGATATTGGAGAAGGCATGTGCCCAGATACTAGGAAATAAATGCAATGCCTTTTATTTATACAGTACTTTCATGTTTATAAAGCACATTTATAGATGTTATTTCATTGGCTCTGGATGGCAAGCTTATGGGGCAGGTATTTCTTCCATTTTGGAGATGAGTTAATCAGGCCCAGAGAGGTTAAGAAACTTAGCCAAGGTCACACAGCCAGTCAGTGAATCAGTAAACCCATTCTTCTGGCAAAGGGATTGTGTCTCCTACTCTGCAGTGAGTAGCAGTGGCCTGCTTGTCATAAACCTGAGCTCCAGTGCCCATGGGCAGAGCTGGGGGAGGGGCTCACCGTGGGATGGTTGCCTGGTGTTGCTGAGGCCTGAATGCCCTGTTTGTGGTGCTGTGCCAGTGTCAACACTACCTTGTAACCCTTGTCGTGTAAAAAATGCCACATCTGCTCAGAAAGGAAAGGATAAGAAAGCCAAGTACGACAGCCTGCAGGAGTTGAGAAAGAATAAGAAGGAACTGGAGTTTGAGCAAAAGCTTTACAAAGAGAAAGAGGAAATGCTGGAAAAGGAAAAGCAACTGAAGATCAACCGGCTGGCCCAGGAGGTAGGTGACCTGCTCAAAGCCAGGTGAGCACCCCTGGGAGGCGGCTTGGTTGTTGCCCATCATGCCCCCAGGGAACCAGCCGGAGTTATTCTCCCAAATGGAGTCCAAAGGTGGAGTGAGCCCTGCCCCCCTCCTTAGTGTGGAGAGTGAGGTCATCCCAGGGTCATCTGAGACTAGCTTCTGGCTTAGATGTATGTTTGGGGTTGAGACTGGCCTCCTTGCTCAGTATGAGTCTGAAGCTAAACTCTCTGCTCAGATTGTAGGACTTAGGTCAGCCCTCCACTCACCTGGCCAGCGGTTTGGGTCTGTGCCCTCCACCCCCACTGTATCAGAGTATGAGTCTAAGACTAGGCCTCTCTGCCCCAGGTGTGGCTGTGAGTCAGAGGCTCACCCCTCAGCATAGACGTAGATCGGAAGTTAGCCTTCCACCCGCCTGTCATTCCATCTGAATCCCCTCCCCAGGTTACAAGTTCAAGACCAGGGTTTCCCAAAGTGCCTGGGCTCTGAGGGTATGGGTCTGAGGCTAACCCCGTGCACAGGCAGGATGTCTCAGGCTCTCCCTCAACTAATCAGGCTATGGGTCTGAGGCTGCTCTCATCAGCAGAGGGTGTGTCTGAGGCTGGACCTCTTCAACCTGGGAATGTATCTAAGGCTGTTCCCTTCCAGACTTGCCAAAAACAGTCTTCCAGCATGAGTAATTCTTACTTCCTAGAGTAATTCTTACTTCCTAGATGAGCTGGGTGACCTTCACTCCCTAGCTGTTTGAGATAGCATTGGTTCGGCTTCCTTTCATGCTTCCGTGACAGATGGCCAAGCTGATTGCATCACAAAACAAGAGAATGTGAAGTGCATTAGGTCTGGCACTAGGAACAGATTAGCCACAAAATTTAAAAAATTGAACGTGTGCTTCTGAGGACAAGGCAGCCTGGAAGGGAAAGGAAATGTGAAGT